>NW_027477153.1:0-93737 GCF_051020955.1 Megalopta genalis
TTCAACAGCATGCGAAACAAACGAGTTATCTTCAAATCCATGCGAAACACATGATTTAGCTTCAAATCAATGCGAAGTAGAAGGCTGATCTTCGAATCCATGCGTAACAAATGGTTTAGCTTCAAATACTTGTGATGTATATGATTTAGCTTCAACAGCATGCGAAACAAACGCGTTAGCTTCAAATCCATGCGAAACACATGATTTAGCATCAAATCAATGCGAAGTAGAAGGCTGATCTTCGAATCCATGCGTAACAAATGGTTTAGCTTCAAATACTTGTGATATACATGATTTAGCTTCAACAGCATGCGAAACAAACGAGTTAGCTTCAAATCCATGCGAAACACATGATTTAGCTTCAAATCAATGCGAAGTAGAAGGCTGATCTTCGAATCCATGCGAAGCAAATGGTTTAGCTTCAAATACTTTTGATACACTTGAGTTAGCTTCAACAGCATGCGAAACAAACGAGTTAGCTTCAAATCCTTGCGAAACACATGATTTAGCTTCAAATCAATGCGAATTAGAAGGGTCGTCTTGGAATCCATGCGAAACGTATGATATAGCTTCAAATACTTGTGATATACATGATTTAGCTTCAACAGCATGCGAAAAATACGAGTTAGCTTCAAAACCAAGCGAAACACATGATTTAGCCTCAAATCAATGCGAAGTAGAAGGCTTAGCTTTCGAATAAATGCGAAACAAATGGTTTAGCTTCAAATACTTGTGATATATATGATTTAGCTTCAACAGCATGCGAAACAAACGAGTTAGCTTCAAATCCATGCGAAACACATGATTTAGCTTCAAATCAATGCGAAGTAGAAGGCTGATCTTCGAAACCATGCGTAACAAATGGTTTAGCTTCAAATACTTGTGATATACATGATTCAGCTTCAACTGCATGCGAAACAAACGAGTTAGCTTCAAATCCATGCGAAACACATGATTTAGATTAAAATCAATGCGAAGTAGAAGGCTGATCTTCGAATCCATGCGAAGCAAATGGTTTAGCTTCATATACTTGTGATATACATGATTTAGTTACAACTGCATGCGAAAAAAACGAGTTAGCTTCAAAACCAAGCGAAACACATGATTTAGCCTCAAATCAATGCGAAGTAGAAGGCTTAGCTTGTAATAAATGCGAAACAAATGGTTTAGCTTCAAATACTTGTGATATATATGATTTAGCTTCAACAGCATGCGATACAAACGAGTTAGCTTAAAATCCATGCGGAACACATGATTTAGCCTCAAATCAATGCGAAGTAGAAGGCTGATCTTCGAATCCATGCGAAGCAAATGGTTTAGCTTCAAATACTTTTGATACACTTGATTTAGCTTCAACAGCATGCGAAACAAACGACTTAGCTTCAAATCCAAGCGAAACACATGATTTATCTTCAAATCAATGCGAATTAGAAGGGTTATCTTGGAATCCATGCGAAACGTATGATATAGCTTCAAATACTTGTGATATACATGATTTAGCTTCAACAGCATGCGAAACAAACGAGTTAGCTTCAAAACCGAGCGAAACACATGATTTAGCCTCAAATCAATGCGAAGTAGATGGCTTAGCTTCGAATAAATTCGAAACAAATGGTTTAGCTTCAAATACTTGTGATATATATGATTTAGCTTCAACAGCATGCGAAACAAACGAGTTAGCTTCAAATCCATGCGAAACACATGATTTAGCTTCAAATCAATGCGAAGTAGAAGGCTGATCTTCGAATCCATGCGAAGCAAATGGTTTAGCTTCAAATACTTGTGATATACATGATTTAGCTTCTACAGCATGCGAAACAAATGAGTTACATTCAAATCCAAGCGAAACACATGATTTATCTTCAAATCTATGCGAATTAGAAGGGTTATCTTGGAATCCATGCGAAACGTATGATATAGCTTCAAATACTTGTGATATACATGATTTAGCTTCAACAGCATGCGAAACAAACGAGTTAGCTTCAAAACCGAGCGAAACACATGATTTAGCCTCAAATCTATGCGAAGTAGATGGCTTAGCTTCGAATAAATGCGAAACAAATGGTTTAGCTTCAAATACTTGTGATATATATGATTTAGCTTCAACAGCATGCGAAACAAACGAGTTAGCTTCAAATCCATGCGAAACACATGATTTAGCTTCAAATCAATGCGAAGTAGGAGGCTTAACTTCGATCCCATGCGATACAAATGGTTTAGCTTCAAATACTTGTGATATACATGATTTAGATTCAACAGCATGCGAAACAAACGAGTTAGCTTCAAATCCATGCGAAACACATGATTTAGCTTCAAATCAATGCGATACAAATGGTTTAGCTTCAAATACTTGTGATATACATGATTTAGCTTCAACAGCATGCGAAACAAACGAGTTAGCTTCAAATCCATTCGAAACACATGATTTAGCATCAAATCAATGCGAAGTAGAAGGCTGATCTTCGAATCCATTCGAAGCAAATGGTTTAGCTTCAAATACTTTTGATACACTTGATTTGGCTTCAACAGCATGCGAAACAAACGACTTAGCTTCAAATCCAAGCGAAACACATGATTTATCTTCAAATCAATGCGAATTAGAAGGGTTATCTTGGAATGCATGCGGAACGTATGATATAGCTTCAAATACTTGTGATATACATGATTTCGCTTCAACTGCATGCGAAACAAACGAGTTAGCTTAAAATTCATGCGGAAAACCGATTTAGCATCAAATCAATGCGAAGTGGAAGGCTTATCTTCGAATCCATGCGAAACGAATAGTTTAGCTTCAAATACTTGTGATATACATGATTCAGCTTTAACATCATGCGAAACAAACGAGTTAGCTTCAAATCCTTGCGAAACACATGATGTAGCATCAAATCAATGCGAAGTGGAAGACTTATCTTCGAATCCATGCGAAACGAATAGTTTAGCTTCAAATACTTGTGATATACATGATTCAGCTTCAACTGCATGCGAAACAAACGAGTTAGCTTTAAATCCATGCGAAACACATGATTTAGATTAAAATCAATGCGAATTGGATGGGTTATCTTCGAATCCATGCGAAGCAAATGGTTTAGCTTCAAATACTTGTGATATACATGATTTAGCTTCTACAGCATGCGAAACAAATGAGTTATATTCAAATCCAAGTGAAACACATGATTTATCTTCAAATCTATGCGAATTAGAAGGGTTATCGTGGAATCCATGCGAAACGTATGATATAGCTTCAAATACTTGTGATATACATGATTTAGCTTTAACAGCATGCGAAACAAACGAGTTAGCTACAAAACCGAGCGAAACACATGATTTAGCCTCAAATCAATGCGAAGTAGATGGCTTAGCTTCGAATAAATGCGAAACAAATGGTTTAGCTTCAAATACTTGTGATATATATGATTTAGCTTCAACAGCATGCGAAACAAACGAGTTAGCTTCAAATCCATGCGAAACACATGATTTAGATTCAAATCAATGCGAATTAGAAGGGTTATCTTGGAATCCATTCGAAACGTATTATATAGCTTCAAATACTTGTGATATACATGATTTAGTTACAACTGCATGCGAAAAAAACGAGTTAGCTTCAAAACCAAGCGAAACACATGATTTAGCCTCAAATCAATGCGAAGTAGAAGGCTTAGCTTGTAATAAATGCGAAACAAATGGTTTAGCTTCAAATACTTGTGATATATATGATTTAGCTTCAACAGCATGCGATACAAACGAGTTAGCTTCAAATCCATGCGGAACACATGATTTAGCCTCAAATCAATGCGAAGTAGAAGGCTGATCTTCGAATCCATGCGAAGCAAATGGTTTAGCTTCAAATACTTTTGATACACTTGATTTAGCTTCAACAGCATGCGAAAAATACGAGTTAGCTTCAAAACCAAGCGAAACACATGATTTAGCCTCAAATCAATGCGAAGTAGAAGGCTTAGCTTTCGAATAAATGCGAAACAAATGGTTTAGCTTCAAATACTTGTGATATATATGATTTAGTTTCAACAGCATGCGAAACAAACGAGTTATCTTCAAATCCATGCGAAACACATGATTTAGCTTCAAATCAATGCGAAGTAGAAGGCTGATCTTCGAATCCATGCGTAACAAATGGTTTAGCTTCAAATACTTGTGATGTATATGATTTAGCTTCAACAGCATGCGAAACAAACGCGTTAGCTTCAAATCCATGCGAAACACATGATTTAGCATCAAATCAATGCGAAGTAGAAGGCTGATCTTCGAATCCATGCGTAACAAATGGTTTAGCTTCAAATACTTGTGATATACATGATTTAGCTTCAACAGCATGCGAAACAAACGAGTTAGCTTCAAATCCATGCGAAACACATGATTTAGCTTCAAATCAATGCGAAGTAGAAGGCTGATCTTCGAATCCATGCGAAGCAAATGGTTTAGCTTCAAATACTTTTGATACACTTGAGTTAGCTTCAACAGCATGCGAAACAAACGAGTTAGCTTCAAATCCTTGCGAAACACATGATTTAGCTTCAAATCAATGCGAATTAGAAGGGTCGTCTTGGAATCCATGCGAAACGTATGATATAGCTTCAAATACTTGTGATATACATGATTTAGCTTCAACAGCATGCGAAAAATACGAGTTAGCTTCAAAACCAAGCGAAACACATGATTTAGCCTCAAATCAATGCGAAGTAGAAGGCTTAGCTTTCGAATAAATGCGAAACAAATGGTTTAGCTTCAAATACTTGTGATATATATGATTTAGCTTCAACAGCATGCGAAACAAACGAGTTAGCTTCAAATCCATGCGAAACACATGATTTAGCTTCAAATCAATGCGAAGTAGAAGGCTGATCTTCGAAACCATGCGTAACAAATGGTTTAGCTTCAAATACTTGTGATATACATGATTCAGCTTCAACTGCATGCGAAACAAACGAGTTAGCTTCAAATCCATGCGAAACACATGATTTAGATTAAAATCAATGCGAAGTAGAAGGCTGATCTTCGAATCCATGCGAAGCAAATGGTTTAGCTTCAAATACTTGTGATATACATGATTTAGTTACAACTGCATGCGAAAAAAACGAGTTAGCTTCAAAACCAAGCGAAACACATGATTTAGCCTCAAATCAATGCGAAGTAGAAGGCTTAGCTTGTAATAAATGCGAAACAAATGGTTTAGCTTCAAATACTTGTGATATATATGATTTAGCTTCAACAGCATGCGATACAAACGAGTTAGCTTAAAATCCATGCGGAACACATGATTTAGCCTCAAATCAATGCGAAGTAGAAGGCTGATCTTCGAATCCATGCGAAGCAAATGGTTTAGCTTCAAATACTTTTGATACACTTGATTTAGCTTCAACAGCATGCGAAACAAACGACTTAGCATCAAATCCAAGCGAAACACATGATTTATCTTCAAATCAATGCGAATTAGAAGGGTTATCTTGGAATCCATGCGAAACGTATGATATAGCTTCAAATACTTGTGATATACATGATTTAGCTTCAACAGCATGCGAAACAAACGAGTTAGCTTCAAAACCGAGCGAAACACATGATTTAGCCTCAAATCAATGCGAAGTAGATGGCTTAGCTTCGAATAAATTCGAAACAAATGGTTTAGCTTCAAATACTTGTGATATATATGATTTAGCTTCAACAGCATGCGAAACAAACGAGTTAGCTTCAAATCCATGCGAAACACATGATTTAGCTTCAAATCAATGCGAAGTAGAAGGCTAATCTTCGAATCCATGCGAAACGAATAGTTTAGCTTCAAATACTTGTGATATACATGATTCAGCTTCAACTGCATGCGAAACAAACGAGTTAGCTTCAAATCCATGCGAAACACATGATTTAGATTAAAATCAATGCGAAGTAGAAGGCTTATCTTCGATTCCATGCGAAACAAATGGTTTAGCTTCAAATACTTGTGATATACATGATTTATCTACAACTGCATGCGAAAAAAACGTGTTAGCTTCAACACCAAGCGAAACACATGATTTAGCCTCAAATCAATGCGAAGTAGATGGCTTACTTCGAATAAATGCGAACCAAATGGTTTAGCTTCAAATACTTGTGATATGCATGATTTAGCTTCAACAGCATGCGATACAAACGAGTTAGCTTAAAATCCATGCGGAACACATGATTTAGCCTCAAATCAATGCGAAGTAGAAGGCTGATCTTCGAATCCATGCGAAGCAAATGGTTTAGCTTCAAATACTTGTGATATACATGATTTAGCTTCTACAGCATGCGAAACAAATGAGTTACATTCAAATCCAAGCGAAACACATGATTTATCTTCAAATCTATGCGAATTAGAAGGGTTATCTTGGAATCCATGCGAAACGTATGATATAGCTTCAAATACTTGTGATATACATGATTTAGCTTCAACAGCATGCGAAACAAACGAGTTAGCTTCAAAACCGAGCGAAACACATGATTTAGCCTCAAATCAATGCGAAGTAGATGGCTTAGCTTCGAATAAATGCGAAACAAATGGTTTAGCTTCAAATACTTGTGATATATATGATTTAGCTTCAACAGCATGCGAAACAAACGAGTTAGCTTCAAATCCATGCGAAACACATGATTTAGCTTCAAATCAATGCGAAGTAGGAGGCTTAACTTCGATCCCATGCGATACAAATGGTTTAGCTTCAAATACTTGTGATATACATGATTTAGATTCAACAGCATGCGAAACAAACGAGTTAGCTTCAAATCCATGCGAAACACATGATTTAGCTTCAAATCAATGCGATACAAATGGTTTAGCTTCAAATACTTGTGATATACATGATTTAGCTTCAACAGCATGCGAAACAAACGAGTTAGCTTCAAATCCATTCGAAACACATGATTTAGCATCAAATCAATGCGAAGTAGAAGGCTGATCTTCGAATCCATTCGAAGCAAATGGTTTAGCTTCAAATACTTTTGATACACTTGATTTAGCTTCAACAGCATGCGAAACAAACGACTTAGCTTCAAATCCAAGCGAAACACATGATTTATCTTCAAATCAATGCGAATTAGAAGGGTTATCTTGGAATGCATGCGGAACGTATGATATAGCTTCAAATACTTGTGATATACATGATTTCGCTTCAACTGCATGCGAAACAAACGAGTTAGCTTAAAATTCATGCGGAAAACCGATTTAGCATCAAATCAATGCGAAGTGGAAGGCTTATCTTCGAATCCATGCGAAACGAATAGTTTAGCTTCAAATACTTGTGATATACATGATTCAGCTTTAACATCATGCGAAACAAACGAGTTAGCTTCAAATCCTTGCGAAACACATGATGTAGCATCAAATCAATGCGAAGTGGAAGACTTATCTTCGAATCCATGCGAAACGAATAGTTTAGCTTCAAATACTTGTGATATACATGATTCAGCTTCAACTGCATGCGAAACAAACGAGTTAGCTTTAAATCCATGCGAAACACATGATTTAGATTAAAATCAATGCGAAGTAGAAGGCTTATCTTCGAATCCATGCGAAACAAATGGTTTAGCTTCAAATACTTGTAATATACATGATTTAGCTACAACTGCATGCGAAAAAAACGAGATAGCTTCAAATCCAAGCGAAACACATGATCTAGCTTCAAATCAATGCGAATTGGATGGGTTATCTTCGAATCCATGCGAAGCAAATGGTTTAGCTTCAAATACTTGTGATATACATGATTTAGCTTCTACAGCATGCGAAACAAATGAGTTATATTCAAATCCAAGTGAAACACATGATTTATCTTCAAATCTATGCGAATTAGAAGGGTTATCGTGGAATCCATGCGAAACGTATGATATAGCTTCAAATACTTGTGATATACATGATTTAGCTTTAACAGCATGCGAAACAAACGAGTTAGCTACAAAACCGAGCGAAACACATGATTTAGCCTCAAATCAATGCGAAGTAGATGGCTTAGCTTCGAATAAATGCGAAACAAATGGTTTAGCTTCAAATACTTGTGATATATATGATTTAGCTTCAACAGCATGCGAAACAAACGAGTTAGCTTCAAATCCATGCGAAACACATGATTTAGATTCAAATCAATGCGAATTAGAAGGGTTATCTTGGAATCCATTCGAAACGTATTATATAGCTTCAAATACTTGTGATATACATGATTTATCTTCAACAGCATGCGAAAAATACGAGTTAGCTTCAAAACCAAGCGAAACACATGATTTAGCCTCAAATCAATGCGAAGTAGAAGGCTTAGCTTTCGAATAAATGCGAAACAAATGGTTTAGCTTCAAATACTTGTGATATATATGATTTAGCTTCAACAGCATGCGAAACAAACGAGTTATCTTCAAATCATGCGAAACACATGATTTAGCTTCAAATCAATGCGAAGTAGAAGGCTGATCTTCGAATCCATGCGTAACAAATGGTTTAGCTTCAAATACTTGTGATGTATATGATTTAGCTTCAACAGCATGCGAAACAAACGCGTTAGCTTCAAATCCATGCGAAACACATGATTTAGCATCAAATCAATGCGAAGTAGAAGGCTGATCTTCGAATCCATGCGTAACAAATGGTTTAGCTTCAAATACTTGTGATATACATGATTCAGCTTCAACTGCATGCGAAACAAACGAGTTAGCTTTAAATCCATGCGAAACACATGATTTAGATTAAAATCAATGCGAAGTAGAAGGCTTATCTTCGAATCCATGCGAAACAAATGGTTTAGCTTCAAATACTTGTGATATACATGATTTAGCTACAACTGCATGCGAAAAAAACGAGATAGCTTCAAATCCAAGCGAAACACATGATCTAGCTTCAAATCAATGCGAATTGGATGGGTTATCTTCGAATCCATGCGAAGCAAATGGTTTAGCTTCAAATACTTGTGATATACATGATTTAGCTTCTACAGCATGCGAAACAAATGAGTTATATTCAAATCCAAGCGAAACACATGATTTATCTTCAAATCTATGCGAATTAGAAGGGTTATCGTGGAATCCATGCGAAACGTATGATATAGCTTCAAATACTTGTGATATACATGATTTAGCTTCAACAGCATGCGAAACAAACGAGTTAGCTACAAAACCGAGCGAAACACATGATTTAGCCTCAAATCAATGCGAAGTAGATGGCTTAGCTTCGAATAAATGCGAAACAAATGGTTTAGCTTCAAATACTTGTGATATATATGATTTAGCTTCAACAGCATGCGAAACAAACGAGTTAGCTTCAAATCCATGCGAAACACATGATTTAGATTCAAATCAATGCGAATTAGAAGGGTTATCTTGGAATCCATTCGAAACGTATAATATAGCTTCAAATACTTGTGATATACATGATTTATCTTCAACAGCATGCGAAAAATACGAGTTAGCTTCAAAACCAAGCGAAACACATGATTTAGCCTCAAATCAATGCGAAGTAGAAGGCTTAGCTTTCGAATAAATGCGAAACAAATGGTTTAGCTTCAAATACTTGTGATATATATGATTTAGCTTCAACAGAATGCGAAACAAACGAGTTATCTTCAAATCCATGCGAAACACATGATTTAGCTTCAAATCAATGCGAAGTAGAAGGCTGATCTTCGAATCCATGCGTAACAAATGGTTTAGCTTCAAATACTTGTGATGTATATGATTTAGCTTCAACAGCATGCGAAACAAACGAGTTAGCTTCAAATCCATGCGTAACACATGATTTAGCTTCAAATCAATGCGAAGTAGAAGGCTGATCTTCGAAACCATGCGTAACAAATGGTTTAGCTTCAAATACTTGTGATATACATGATTCAGCTTCAACTGCATGCGAAACAAACGAGTTAGCTTCAAATCCATGCGAAACACATGATTTAGATTAAAATCAATGCGAAGTAGAAGGCTGATCTTCGAATCCATGCGAAGCAAATGGTTTAGCTTCAAATACTTGTGATATACATGATTTAGTTACAACTGCATGCGAAAAAAACGAGTTAGCTTCAAAACCGAGCGAAACACATGATTTAGCCTCAAATCAATGCGAAGTAGATGGCTTAGCTTCGAATAAATGCGAAACAAATGGTTTAGCTTCAAATACTTGTGATATATATGATTTAGCTTCAACAGCATGCGAAACAAACGAGTTAGCTTCAAATCCATGCGAAACACATGATTTAGCTTCAAATCAATGCGAAGTAGAAGGCTGATCTTCGAATCCATGCGAAGTAAATGGTTTAGCTTCAAATACTTGTGATATACATGATTTAGCTTCTACAGCATGCGAAACAAACGAGTTACATTCAAATCCAAGCGAAACACATGATTTATCTTCAAATCTATGCGAATTAGAAGGGTTATCTTGGAATCCATGCGAAACGTATGATATAGCTTCAAATACTTGTGATATACATGATTTAGCTTCAACAGCATGCGAAACAAACGAGTTAGCTTCAAAACCGAGCGAAACACATGATTTAGCCTCAAATCAATGCGAAGTAGATGGCTTAGCTTCGAATAAATGCGAAACAAATGGTTTAGCTTCAAATACTTGTGATATATATGATTTAGCTTCAACAGCATGCGAAACAAACGAGTTAGCTTCAAATCCATGCGAAACACATGATTTAGCTTCAAATCAATGCGAAGTAGGAGGCTTAACTTCGATCCCATGCGATACAAATGGTTTAGCTTCAAATACTTGTGATATACATGATTTAGATTCAACAGCATGCGAAACAAACGAGTTAGCTTCTAATCCATGCGAAACACATGATTTAGCTTCAAATCAATGCGATACAAATGGTTTAGCTTCAAATACTTGTGATATACATGATTTAGCTTCAACAGCATGCGAAACAAACGAGTTAGCTTCAAATCCATTCGAAACACATGATTTTGCATCAAATCAATGCGAAGTAGAAGGCTGATCTTCGAATCCATTCGAAGCAAATGGTTTAGCATCAAATACTTTTCATACACTTGATTTAGCTTCAACAGCATGCGAAACAAACGACTTAGCTTCAAATCCAAGCGAAACACATGATTTATCTTCAAATCAATGCGAATTAGAAGGGTTATCTTGGAATGCATGCGGAACGTATGATATAGCTTCAAATACTTGTGATATACATGATTTCGCTTCAACTGCATGCGAAACAAACGAGTTAGCTTAAAATTCATGCGGAAAACCGATTTAGCATCAAATCAATGCGAAGTGGAAGGCTTATCTTCGAATCCATGCGAAACGAATAGTTTAGCTTCAAATACTTGTGATATACATGATTCAGCTTCAACATCATGCGAAACAAACGAGTTAGCTTCAAATCCTTGCGAAACACATGATTTAGCATCAAATCAATGCGAAGTGGAAGACTTATCTTCGAATCCATGCGAAACGAATAGTTTAGCTTCAAATACTTGTGATATACATGATTCAGCTTCAACTGCATGCGAAACAAACGAGTTAGCTTTAAATCCATGCGAAACACATGATTTAGATTAAAATCAATGCGAAGTAGAAGGCTCATCTTCGAATCCATGCGAAACAAATGGTTTAGCTTCAAATACTTGTGATATACATGATTTAGCTACAACTGCATGCGAAAAAAACGAGATAGCTTCAAATCCAAGCGAAACACATGATCTAGCTTCAAATCAATGCGAATTGGAAGGGTTATCTTCGAATCCATGCGAAGCAAATGGTTTAGCTTCAAATACTTGTGATATACATGATTTAGCTTCTACAGCATGCGAAACAAATGAGTTATATTCAAATCCAAGCGAAACACATGATTTATCTTCAAATCTATGCGAATTAGAAGGGTTATCGTGGAATCCATGCGAAACGTATGATATAGCTTCAAATACTTGTGATATACATGATTTAGCTTCAACAGCATGCGAAACAAACGAGTTAGCTACAAAACCGAGCGAAACACATGCTTTAGCCTCAAATCAATGCGAAGTAGATGGCTTAGCTTCGAATAAATGCGAAACAAATGGTTTAGCTTCAAATACTTGTGATATATATGATTTAGCTTCAACAGCATGCGAAACAAACGAGTTAGCTTCAAATCCATGCGAAACACATGATTTAGCTTCAAATCAATGCGAAGTAGGAGGCTTATCTTCGATCCCATGCGATACAAATGGTTTAGCTTCAAATACTTGTGATATACATGATTCAGCTTGAACAGCATGCGAAACAAACGAGTTAGCTTCAAATCCATGCGAAACACATGATTTAGCATCAAATCAATGCGAAGTAGAAGGCTGATCTTCGAATCCATGCGTAACACATGATTTAGCTTCAAATCAATGCGAATTAGAAGGGTTATCTTGGAATCCATGCGAAACGTATGATATAGCTTCAAATACTTGTGATATACATGATTTAGCTTCAACAGCATGCGAAACAGACGAGTTAGCTTCAAATCCATGCGAAACACATGATTTAGCATCAAATCAATGCGAAGTAGAAGGCTGATCTTAGAATCCATGCGAAGCAAATGGTTTAGCTTCATATACTTGTGATATACACGATTTAGCTTCAACAGCATGCGAAACAAATGATTTATATTCAAATCCAAGCGAAACACATGATTTATCTTCAAATCTATGCGAAGTAGAAAGCTTAGCTTCAAAACCATAGGAATCAAATGGTTTAGCTTCAAATACTTGTGATATACATGATTTAGCTTCAACTTCATGCGAAACAAACGAGTTAGCTTCAAATCCATGCGAAACACATGATTTATCTTCAAGTCAATGCGAATTAGAAGGGTTGTCTTGGAATCCATGCGACACGTATGATATAGCTTCAAATACTTGTGATATACATGATTTAGCTTCAACAGCATGCGAAAAAAACGAGTTAGCTTCAAAACCAAGCGAAACACATGATTTAGCATCAAATCAATGCGAAGTAGAAGGCTTATCTTCGAATCCATGCGAAACGAATAGTTTAGCTTCAAATACTTGTGATATACATGATTCAGCTTCAACTGCATGCGAAACAAACGAGTTAGCTTCAAATCCATGCGAAACACATGATTTAGCCTCAAATCAATGCGAAGTAGAAGGCTGATCTTCGAATCCATGCGTAACAAATGGTTTAGCTTCAAATACTTGTGATATACATGATTCAGCTTCAACTGCATGCGAAACAAACGAGTTAGCTTCAAATCCATGCGAAACACACGATTTAGATTAAAATCAATGCGAAGTAGAAGGCTGATCTTCGAATCCATGCGAAGCAAATGGTTTAGCTTCAAATACTTGTGATATACATGATTTAGCTACAACTGCATGCGAAAAAAACGAGTTAGCTTCAAAACCAAGCGAAACACATGATTTAGCCTCAAATCAATGCGAAGTAGAATGCTTAGCTTCGAATAAATGCGAAACAAATGGTTTAGCTTCAAATACTTGTGATATATATGATTTAGCTTCAACAGCGTGCGATACAAACGAGTTAGCATGAAATCCATGCGAAACACATGATTTAGCATCAAATCAATGCGAAGTAGAAGGCTGATCTTCGAATCCATGCGAAGTAAATAGTTTAGCTTCAAATACTTGTGATATACATGATTTAGCTTCAACAGCATGCGAAACAAATGAGTTATATTCAAATCCAAGCGAAACATATGATTTATCTTCAAATCTATGCGAATTAGGAGGGTAATCTTGGAATCCATGCGAAACGTATGATATAGCTTCAAATACTTGTGATATACATGATTTAGCTTCAACAGCATGCGAAACAGACGAGTTAGCTTCAAATCCATGCGAAACACATGATTTAGCATCAAATCAATGCGAAGTAGAAGGCTGATCTTAGAATCCATGCGAAGCAAATGGTTTAGCTTCATATACTTGTGATATACACGATTTAGCTTCAACAGCATGCGAAACAAATGATTTATATTCAAATCCAAGCGAAACACATGATTTATCTTCAAATCTATGCGAAGTAGAAAGCTTAGCTTCAAAACCATAGGAATCAAATGGTTTAGCTTCAAATACTTGTGATATACATGATTTAGCTTCAACTGCATGCGAAACAAACGAGTTAGCTTCAAATCCATGCGAAACACATGATTTATCTTCAAATCTATGCGAATTAGAAGGGTTATCGTGGAATCCATGCGAAACGTATGATATAGCTTCAAATACTTGTGATATACATGATTTAGCTTCAACAGCATGCGAAACAAACGAGTTAGCTACAAAACCGAGCGAAACACATGATTTAGCCTCAAATCAATGCGAAGTAGATGGCTTAGCTTCGAATAAATGCGAAACAAATGGTATAGCTTCAAATACTTGTGATATATATGATTTAGCTTCAACAGCATGCGAAACAAACGAGTTAGCTTCAAATCCATGCGAAACACATGATTTAGATTCAAATCAATGCGAATTAGAAGGGTAATCTTGGAATCCATGCGAAACGTATGATATAGCTTCAAATACTTGTGATATACATGATTTAGCTTCAACAGCATGCGAAACAAACGAGTTAGCTTCAAAACCAAGCGAAACACATGATTTAGCCTCAAATCAATGCGAAGTAGAAGGCTTAGCTTCGAATAAATGCGAAACGAATAGTTTAGCTTCAAATACTTGTGATATACATGATTCAGCTTCAACTGCATGCGAAACAAACGAGTTAGCTTTAAATCCATGCGAAACACATGATTTAGATTAAAATCAATGCGAAGTAGAAGGCTTATCTTCGAATCCATGCGAAACAAATGGTTTAGCTTCAAATACTTGTGATATATATGATTTAGCTTCAACAGCATGCGAAACAAACGAGTTAGCTTCAAATCCATGCGAAACACATGATTTAGCTTCAAATCAATGCGAAGTAGAAGGGTTATCTTGGAATCCATTCGAAACGTATTATATAGCTTCAAATACTTGTGATATACATGATTTATCTTCAACAGCATGCGAAAAATACGAGTTAGCTTCAAAACCAAGCGAAACACATGATTTAGCCTCAAATCAATGCGAAGTAGAAGGCTTAGCTTTCGAATAAATGCGAAACAAATGGTTTAGCTTCAAATACTTGTGATATATATGATTTAGCTTCAACAGAATGCGAAACAAACGAGTTATCTTCAAATCCATGCGAAACACATGATTTAGCTTCAAATCAATGCGAAGTAGAAGGCTGATCTTCGAATCCATGCGTAACAAATGGTTTAGCTTCAAATACTTGTGATGTATATGATTTAGCTTCAACAGCATGCGAAACAAACGAGTTAGCTTCAAATCCATGCGTAACACATGATTTAGCTTCAAATCAATGCGAAGTAGAAGGCTGATCTTCGAAACCATGCGTAACAAATGGTTTAGCTTCAAATACTTGTGATATACATGATTTAGCTTCAACAGCATGCGAAACAAACGAGTTAGCTTCAAATCCATGCGAAACACATGATTTAGCTTCAAATCAATGCGAAGTAGAAGGCTGATCTTCGAATCCATGCGTAACAAATGGTTTAGCTTCAAATACTTGTGATATACATGATTCAGCTTCAAATCAATGCGAAGTAGAAGGCTGAGCTTCAAATCCATGCGAAACACATGATTTAGATTAAAATCAATGCGAAGTAGAAGGCTGATCTTCGAATCCATGCGAAGCAAACGGTTTAGCTTCAAATACTTGTGATATACATGATTTAGCTACAACTGCATGCGAAAAAAACGAGTTAGCTTCAAAACCAAGCGAAACACATGATTTAGCCTCAAATCAATGCGAAGTAGAAGGCTTAGCTTCTAATAAATGCGAAACAAATGGTTTAGCTTCAAATACTTGTGATATACATGATTTAGCTTCAACAGCATGCGAAACAAACGAGTTAGCTTCAAATCCATGCGAAACACATGATTTAGCTTCAAATCAATGCGAAGTAGAAGGCTGATCTTCGAATCCATGCGAAGCAAATGGTTTAGCTTCAAATACTTTTGATACACTTGAGTTAGCTTCAACAGCATGCGAAACAAACGAGTTAGCTTCAAATCCATGCGAAACACATGATTTAGTTTCAAATCAATGCGAATTAGAAGGGTTATCTTGGAATCCATGCGAAACGTATTATATAGCTTCAAATACTTGTGATATACATGATTTATCTTCAACAGCATGCGAAAAATACGAGTTAGCTTCAAAACCAAGCGAAACACATGATTTAGCCTCAAATCAATGCGAAGTAGAAGGCTTAGCTTTCGAATAAATGCGAAACAAATGGTTTAGCTTCAAATACTTGTGATATATATGATTTAGTTTCAACAGCATGCGAAACAAACGAGTTATCTTCAAATCCATGCGAAACACATGATTTAGCTTCAAATCAATGCGAAGTAGAAGGCTGATCTTCGAATCCATGCGTATCAAATGGTTTAGCTTCAAATACTTGTGATGTATATGATTTAGCTTCAACAGCATGCGAAACAAACGCGTTAGCTTCAAATCCATGCGAAACACATGATTTAGCATCAAATCAATGCGAAGTAGAAGGCTGATCTTCGAATCCATGCGTAACAAATGGTTTAGCTTCAAATACTTGTGATATACATGATTTAGCTTCAACAGCATGCGAAACAAACGAGTTAGCTTCAAATCCATGCGAAACACATGATTTAGCTTCAAATCAATGCGAAGTAGAAGGCTGATCTTCGAATCCATGCGAAGCAAATGGTTTAGCTTCAAATACTTTTGATACACTTGAGTTAGCTTCAACAGCATGCGAAACAAACGAGTTAGCTTCAAATCCTTGCGAAACACATGATTTAGCTTCAAATCAATGCGAATTAGAAGGGTCGTCTTGGAATCCATGCGAAACGTATGATATAGCTTCAAATACTTGTGATATACATGATTTAGCTTCAACAGCATGCGAAAAATACGAGTTAGCTTCAAAACCAAGCGAAACACATGATTTAGCCTCAAATCAATGCGAAGTAGAAGGCTTAGCTTTCGAATAAATGCGAAACAAATGGTTTAGCTTCAAATACTTGTGATATATATGATTTAGCTTCAACAGCATGCGAAACAAACGAGTTAGCTTCAAATCCATGCGAAACACATGATTTAGCTTCAAATCAATGCGAAGTAGAAGGCTGATCTTCGAAACCATGCGTAACAAATGGTTTAGCTTCAAATACTTGTGATATACATGATTCAGCTTCAACTGCATGCGAAACAAACGAGTTAGCTTCAAATCCATGCGAAACACATGACTTAGATTAAAATCAATGCGAAGTAGAAGGCTGATCTTCGAAACCATGCGTAACAAATGGTTTAGCTTCAAATACTTGTGATGTATATGATTTAGCTTCAACAGCATGCGAAACAAACGCGTTAGCTTCAAATCCATGCGAAACACATGATTTAGCTTCAAATCAATGCGAAGTAGAAGGCTGATCTTCGTATCCATGCGAAGCATATGGTTTAGCTTCAAATACTTTTGATACACTTGAGTTAGCTTCAACAGCATGCGAAACAAACGAGTTAGCTTCAAAACCAAGCGAAACACATGATTTAGCCTCAAATCAATGCGAAGTAGAAGGCTTAGCCTTCGAATAAATGCGAAACAAATGGTTTAGCTTCAAATACTTGTGATATATATGATTTAGCTTCAACAGCATGCGAAACAAACGAGTTATCTTCAAATCCATGCGAAACACATGATTTAGCTTCAAATCAATGCGAAGTAGAAGGCTGATCCTCGAATCCATGCGTAACAAATGGTTTAGCTTCAAATACTTGTGATATACATGATTCAGCTTCAACTGCATGCGAAACAAACGAGTTAGCTTCAAATCCATGCGAAAGACATGATTTAGATTAAAATCAATGCGAAGTAGAAGGCTGATCTTCGAATCCATGCGAAGCAAATGGTTTAGCTTCAAATACTTGTGATATACATGATTTAGCTTCAACAGCATGCGAAACAAACGAGTTAGCTTCAAATCCATGCGAAACACATGATTTAGCATCAAATCAATGCGAAGTAGAAGGCTGATCTTCGAATCCATGCGAAGCAAATGGTTTAGCTTCAAATGCTTGTGATATACATGATTTAGCTTCAAAAGCATGCGAAACAAACGCGTTAGCTTCAAATCCATGCGAAACACATGATTTAGCATCAAATCAATGCTAAGTAGAAGGCTGATCTTCGAATACATGCGTAACAAATGGTTTAGCTTCAAATACTTGTGATATACATGATTTAGCTTCAACACCATGCGAAACAAACGAGTTAGCTTCAAATCCATGCGAAACACATGATTTAGCTTCAAATCAATGCGAATTAGAAGTGTCGTCGTGGAATCCATGCGAAACGTATGATATAGCTTGAAATACTTGTGATATACATGATTTAGCTTCAACAGCATGCGAAAAATACGAGTTAGCTTCAAAACCAAGCGAAACACATGATTTAGCCTCAAATCAATGCGAAGTAGAAGGCTTAGCTTTCGAATAAATGCGAAACAAATGGTTTAGCTTCAAATACTTGTGATATATATGATTTAGCTTCAACAGCATGCGAAACAAACGAGTTAGCTTCAAATCCATGCGAAACACATGATTTAGCTTCAAATCAATGCGAAGTAGAAGGCTGATCTTCGAATCCATGCGTAACAAATGGTTTAGCTTCAAATACTTGTGATATACATGATTCAGCTTCAAATCAATGCGAAGTAGAAGGCTGATCTTCAAATCCATGCGAAACACATGATTTAGATTAAAATCAATGCGAAGTAGAAGGCTGATCTTCGAATCCATGCGAAGCAAACGGTTTAGCTTCAAATACTTGTGATATACATGATTTAGCTACAACTGCATGCGAAAAAAACGAGTTAGCTTCAAAACCAAGCGAAACACATGATTTAGCCTCGAATCAATGCGAAGTAGAAGGCTTAGCTTCTAATAAATGCGAAACAAATGGTTTAGCTTCAAATACTTGTGATATATATGATTTAGCTTCAACAGCATGCGAAACAAACGAGTTAGCTTCAAATCCATGCGAAACACATGATTTAGCTTCAAATCAATGCGAAGTAGAAGGCTGATCTTCGAAACCATGCGTAACAAATGGTTTAGCTTCAAATACTTGTGATATACATGATTCAGCTTCAACTGCATGCGAAACAAACGAGTTAGCTTCAAATCCATGCGAAACACATGATTTAGATTAAAATCAATGCGAAGTAGAAGGCTGATCTTCGAATCCATGCGAAGCAAATGGTTTAGCTTCAAATACTTGTGATATACATGATTTAGTTACAACTGCATGCGAAAAGAACGAGTTAGCTTCAAAACCAAGCGAAACACATGATTTAGCCTCAAATCAATGCGAAGTAGAAGGCTTAGCTTGTAATAAATGCGAAACAAATGGTTTAGCTTCAAATACTTGTGATATATATGATTTAGCTTCAACAGCATGCGAAACAAACGAGTTAGCTTAAAATCCATGCGGAACACATGATTTAGCCTCAAATCAATGCGAAGTAGAAGGCTGATCTTCGAATCCATGCGAAGCAAATGGTTTAGCTTCAAATACTTTTGATACACTTGATTTAGCTTCAACAGCATGCGAAAAATACGAGTTAGCTTCAAAACCAAGCGAAACACATGATTTAGCCTCAAATCAATGCGAAGTAGAAGGCTTAGCTTTCGAATAAATGCGAAACAAATGGTTTAGCTTCAAATACTTGTGATATATATGATTTAGTTTCAACAGCATGCGAAACAAACGAGTTATCTTCAAATCCATGCGAAACACATGATTTAGCTTCAAATCAATGCGAAGTAGAAGGCTGATCTTCGAATCCATGCGTAACAAATGGTTTAGCTTCAAATACTTGTGATGTATATGATTTAGCTTCAACAGCATGCGAAACAAACGCGTTAGCTTCAAATCCATGCGAAACACATGATTTAGCATCAAATCAATGCGAAGTAGAAGGCTGATCTTCGAATCCATGCGTAACAAATGGTTTAGCTTCAAATACTTGTGATATACATGATTTAGCTTCAACAGCATGCGAAACAAACGAGTTAGCTTCAAATCCATGCGAAACACATGATTTAGCTTCAAATCAATGCGAAGTAGAAGGCTGATCTTCGAATCCATGCGAAGCAAATGGTTTAGCTTCAAATACTTTTGATACACTTGAGTTAGCTTCAACAGCATGCGAAACAAACGAGTTAGCTTCAAATCCTTGCGAAACACATGATTTAGCTTCAAATCAATGCGAATTAGAAGGGTCGTCTTGGAATCCATGCGAAACGTATGATATAGCTTCAAATACTTGTGATATACATGATTTAGCTTCAACAGCATGCGAAAAATACGAGTTAGCTTCAAAACCAAGCGAAACACATGATTTAGCCTCAAATCAATGCGAAGTAGAAGGCTTAGCTTTCGAATAAATGCGAAACAAATGGTTTAGCTTCAAATACTTGTGATATATATGATTTAGCTTCAACAGCATGCGAAACAAACGAGTTAGCTTCAAATCCATGCGAAACACATGATTTAGCTTCAAATCAATGCGAAGTAGAAGGCTGATCTTCGAAACCATGCGTAACAAATGGTTTAGCTTCAAATACTTGTGATATACATGATTCAGCTTCAACTGCATGCGAAACAAACGAGTTAGCTTCAAATCCATGCGAAACACATGATTTAGATTAAAATCAATGCGAAGTAGAAGGCTGATCTTCGAATCCATGCGAAGCAAATGGTTTAGCTTCATATACTTGTGATATACATGATTTAGTTACAACTGCATGCGAAAAAAACGAGTTAGCTTCAAAACCAAGCGAAACACATGATTTAGCCTCAAATCAATGCGAAGTAGAAGGCTTAGCTTGTAATAAATGCGAAACAAATGGTTTAGCTTCAAATACTTGTGATATATATGATTTAGCTTCAACAGCATGCGATACAAACGAGTTAGCTTAAAATCCATGCGGAACACATGATTTAGCCTCAAATCAATGCGAAGTAGAAGGCTGATCTTCGAATCCATGCGAAGCAAATGGTTTAGCTTCAAATACTTTTGATACACTTGATTTAGCTTCAACAGCATGCGAAACAAACGACTTAGCTTCAAATCCAAGCGAAACACATGATTTATCTTCAAATCAATGCGAATTAGAAGGGTTATCTTGGAATCCATGCGAAACGTATGATATAGCTTCAAATACTTGTGATATACATGATTTAGCTTCAACAGCATGCGAAACAAACGAGTTAGCTTCAAAACCGAGCGAAACACATGATTTAGCCTCAAATCAATGCGAAGTAGATGGCTTAGCTTCGAATAAATTCGAAACAAATGGTTTAGCTTCAAATACTTGTGATATATATGATTTAGCTTCAACAGCATGCGAAACAAACGAGTTAGCTTCAAATCCATGCGAAACACATGATTTAGCTTCAAATCAATGCGAAGTAGAAGGCTGATCTTCGAATCCATGCGAAGCAAATGGTTTAGCTTCAAATACTTGTGATATACATGATTTAGCTTCTACAGCATGCGAAACAAATGAGTTACATTCAAATCCAAGCGAAACACATGATTTATCTTCAAATCTATGCGAATTAGAAGGGTTATCTTGGAATCCATGCGAAACGTATGATATAGCTTCAAATACTTGTGATATACATGATTTAGCTTCAACAGCATGCGAAACAAACGAGTTAGCTTCAAAACCGAGCGAAACACATGATTTAGCCTCAAATCTATGCGAAGTAGATGGCTTAGCTTCGAATAAATGCGAAACAAATGGTTTAGCTTCAAATACTTGTGATATATATGATTTAGCTTCAACAGCATGCGAAACAAACGAGTTAGCTTCAAATCCATGCGAAACACATGATTTAGCTTCAAATCAATGCGAAGTAGGAGGCTTAACTTCGATCCCATGCGATACAAATGGTTTAGCTTCAAATACTTGTGATATACATGATTTAGATTCAACAGCATGCGAAACAAACGAGTTAGCTTCAAATCCATGCGAAACACATGATTTAGCTTCAAATCAATGCGATACAAATGGTTTAGCTTCAAATACTTGTGATATACATGATTTAGCTTCAACAGCATGCGAAACAAACGAGTTAGCTTCAAATCCATTCGAAACACATGATTTAGCATCAAATCAATGCGAAGTAGAAGGCTGATCTTCGAATCCATTCGAAGCAAATGGTTTAGCTTCAAATACTTTTGATACACTTGATTTGGCTTCAACAGCATGCGAAACAAACGACTTAGCTTCAAATCCAAGCGAAACACATGATTTATCTTCAAATCAATGCGAATTAGAAGGGTTATCTTGGAATGCATGCGGAACGTATGATATAGCTTCAAATACTTGTGATATACATGATTTCGCTTCAACTGCATGCGAAACAAACGAGTTAGCTTAAAATTCATGCGGAAAACCGATTTAGCATCAAATCAATGCGAAGTGGAAGGCTTATCTTCGAATCCATGCGAAACGAATAGTTTAGCTTCAAATACTTGTGATATACATGATTCAGCTTTAACATCATGCGAAACAAACGAGTTAGCTTCAAATCCTTGCGAAACACATGATGTAGCATCAAATCAATGCGAAGTGGAAGACTTATCTTCGAATCCATGCGAAACGAATAGTTTAGCTTCAAATACTTGTGATATACATGATTCAGCTTCAACTGCATGCGAAACAAACGAGTTAGCTTTAAATCCATGCGAAACACATGATTTAGATTAAAATCAATGCGAATTGGATGGGTTATCTTCGAATCCATGCGAAGCAAATGGTTTAGCTTCAAATACTTGTGATATACATGATTTAGCTTCTACAGCATGCGAAACAAATGAGTTATATTCAAATCCAAGTGAAACACATGATTTATCTTCAAATCTATGCGAATTAGAAGGGTTATCGTGGAATCCATGCGAAACGTATGATATAGCTTCAAATACTTGTGATATACATGATTTAGCTTTAACAGCATGCGAAACAAACGAGTTAGCTACAAAACCGAGCGAAACACATGATTTAGCCTCAAATCAATGCGAAGTAGATGGCTTAGCTTCGAATAAATGCGAAACAAATGGTTTAGCTTCAAATACTTGTGATATATATGATTTAGCTTCAACAGCATGCGAAACAAACGAGTTAGCTTCAAATCCATGCGAAACACATGATTTAGATTCAAATCAATGCGAATTAGAAGGGTTATCTTGGAATCCATTCGAAACGTATTATATAGCTTCAAATACTTGTGATATACATGATTTAGTTACAACTGCATGCGAAAAAAACGAGTTAGCTTCAAAACCAAGCGAAACACATGATTTAGCCTCAAATCAATGCGAAGTAGAAGGCTTAGCTTGTAATAAATGCGAAACAAATGGTTTAGCTTCAAATACTTGTGATATATATGATTTAGCTTCAACAGCATGCGATACAAACGAGTTAGCTTAAAATCCATGCGGAACACATGATTTAGCCTCAAATCAATGCGAAGTAGAAGGCTGATCTTCGAATCCATGCGAAGCAAATGGTTTAGCTTCAAATACTTTTGATACACTTGATTTAGCTTCAACAGCATGCGAAAAATACGAGTTAGCTTCAAAACCAAGCGAAACACATGATTTAGCCTCAAATCAATGCGAAGTAGAAGGCTTAGCTTTCGAATAAATGCGAAACAAATGGTTTAGCTTCAAATACTTGTGATATATATGATTTAGTTTCAACAGCATGCGAAACAAACGAGTTATCTTCAAATCCATGCGAAACACATGATTTAGCTTCAAATCAATGCGAAGTAGAAGGCTGATCTTCGAATCCATGCGTAACAAATGGTTTAGCTTCAAATACTTGTGATGTATATGATTTAGCTTCAACAGCATGCGAAACAAACGCGTTAGCTTCAAATCCATGCGAAACACATGATTTAGCATCAAATCAATGCGAAGTAGAAGGCTGATCTTCGAATCCATGCGTAACAAATGGTTTAGCTTCAAATACTTGTGATATACATGATTTAGCTTCAACAGCATGCGAAACAAACGAGTTAGCTTCAAATCCATGCGAAACACATGATTTAGCTTCAAATCAATGCGAAGTAGAAGGCTGATCTTCGAATCCATGCGAAGCAAATGGTTTAGCTTCAAATACTTTTGATACACTTGAGTTAGCTTCAACAGCATGCGAAACAAACGAGTTAGCTTCAAATCCTTGCGAAACACATGATTTAGCTTCAAATCAATGCGAATTAGAAGGGTCGTCTTGGAATCCATGCGAAACGTATGATATAGCTTCAAATACTTGTGATATACATGATTTAGCTTCAACAGCATGCGAAAAATACGAGTTAGCTTCAAAACCAAGCGAAACACATGATTTAGCCTCAAATCAATGCGAAGTAGAAGGCTTAGCTTTCGAATAAATGCGAAACAAATGGTTTAGCTTCAAATACTTGTGATATATATGATTTAGCTTCAACAGCATGCGAAACAAACGAGTTAGCTTCAAATCCATGCGAAACACATGATTTAGCTTCAAATCAATGCGAAGTAGAAGGCTGATCTTCGAAACCATGCGTAACAAATGGTTTAGCTTCAAATACTTGTGATATACATGATTCAGCTTCAACTGCATGCGAAACAAACGAGTTAGCTTCAAATCCATGCGAAACACATGATTTAGATTAAAATCAATGCGAAGTAGAAGGCTGATCTTCGAATCCATGCGAAGCAAATGGTTTAGCTTCAAATACTTGTGATATACATGATTTAGTTACAACTGCATGCGAAAAAAACGAGTTAGCTTCAAAACCAAGCGAAACACATGATTTAGCCTCAAATCAATGCGAAGTAGAAGGCTTAGCTTGTAATAAATGCGAAACAAATGGTTTAGCTTCAAATACTTGTGATATATATGATTTAGCTTCAACAGCATGCGATACAAACGAGTTAGCTTAAAATCCATGCGGAACACATGATTTAGCCTCAAATCAATGCGAAGTAGAAGGCTGATCTTCGAATCCATGCGAAGCAAATGGTTTAGCTTCAAATACTTTTGATACACTTGATTTAGCTTCAACAGCATGCGAAACAAACGACTTAGCATCAAATCCAAGCGAAACACATGATTTATCTTCAAATCAATGCGAATTAGAAGGGTTATCTTGGAATCCATGCGAAACGTATGATATAGCTTCAAATACTTGTGATATACATGATTTAGCTTCAACAGCATGCGAAACAAACGAGTTAGCTTCAAAACCGAGCGAAACACATGATTTAGCCTCAAATCAATGCGAAGTAGATGGCTTAGCTTCGAATAAATTCGAAACAAATGGTTTAGCTTCAAATACTTGTGATATATATGATTTAGCTTCAACAGCATGCGAAACAAACGAGTTAGCTTCAAATCCATGCGAAACACATGATTTAGCTTCAAATCAATGCGAAGTAGAAGGCTAATCTTCGAATCCATGCGAAACGAATAGTTTAGCTTCAAATACTTGTGATATACATGATTCAGCTTCAACTGCATGCGAAACAAACGAGTTAGCTTCAAATCCATGCGAAACACATGATTTAGATTAAAATCAATGCGAAGTAGAAGGCTTATCTTCGATTCCATGCGAAACAAATGGTTTAGCTTCAAATACTTGTGATATACATGATTTATCTACAACTGCATGCGAAAAAAACGTGTTAGCTTCAACACCAAGCGAAACACATGATTTAGCCTCAAATCAATGCGAAGTAGATGGCTTACTTCGAATAAATGCGAACCAAATGGTTTAGCTTCAAATACTTGTGATATGCATGATTTAGCTTCAACAGCATGCGATACAAACGAGTTAGCTTAAAATCCATGCGGAACACATGATTTAGCCTCAAATCAATGCGAAGTAGAAGGCTGATCTTCGAATCCATGCGAAGCAAATGGTTTAGCTTCAAATACTTGTGATATACATGATTTAGCTTCTACAGCATGCGAAACAAATGAGTTACATTCAAATCCAAGCGAAACACATGATTTATCTTCAAATCTATGCGAATTAGAAGGGTTATCTTGGAATCCATGCGAAACGTATGATATAGCTTCAAATACTTGTGATATACATGATTTAGCTTCAACAGCATGCGAAACAAACGAGTTAGCTTCAAAACCGAGCGAAACACATGATTTAGCCTCAAATCAATGCGAAGTAGATGGCTTAGCTTCGAATAAATGCGAAACAAATGGTTTAGCTTCAAATACTTGTGATATATATGATTTAGCTTCAACAGCATGCGAAACAAACGAGTTAGCTTCAAATCCATGCGAAACACATGATTTAGCTTCAAATCAATGCGAAGTAGGAGGCTTAACTTCGATCCCATGCGATACAAATGGTTTAGCTTCAAATACTTGTGATATACATGATTTAGATTCAACAGCATGCGAAACAAACGAGTTAGCTTCAAATCCATGCGAAACACATGATTTAGCTTCAAATCAATGCGATACAAATGGTTTAGCTTCAAATACTTGTGATATACATGATTTAGCTTCAACAGCATGCGAAACAAACGAGTTAGCTTCAAATCCATTCGAAACACATGATTTAGCATCAAATCAATGCGAAGTAGAAGGCTGATCTTCGAATCCATTCGAAGCAAATGGTTTAGCTTCAAATACTTTTGATACACTTGATTTAGCTTCAACAGCATGCGAAACAAACGACTTAGCTTCAAATCCAAGCGAAACACATGATTTATCTTCAAATCAATGCGAATTAGAAGGGTTATCTTGGAATGCATGCGGAACGTATGATATAGCTTCAAATACTTGTGATATACATGATTTCGCTTCAACTGCATGCGAAACAAACGAGTTAGCTTAAAATTCATGCGGAAAACCGATTTAGCATCAAATCAATGCGAAGTGGAAGGCTTATCTTCGAATCCATGCGAAACGAATAGTTTAGCTTCAAATACTTGTGATATACATGATTCAGCTTTAACATCATGCGAAACAAACGAGTTAGCTTCAAATCCTTGCGAAACACATGATGTAGCATCAAATCAATGCGAAGTGGAAGACTTATCTTCGAATCCATGCGAAACGAATAGTTTAGCTTCAAATACTTGTGATATACATGATTCAGCTTCAACTGCATGCGAAACAAACGAGTTAGCTTTAAATCCATGCGAAACACATGATTTAGATTAAAATCAATGCGAAGTAGAAGGCTTATCTTCGAATCCATGCGAAACAAATGGTTTAGCTTCAAATACTTGTAATATACATGATTTAGCTACAACTGCATGCGAAAAAAACGAGATAGCTTCAAATCCAAGCGAAACACATGATCTAGCTTCAAATCAATGCGAATTGGATGGGTTATCTTCGAATCCATGCGAAGCAAATGGTTTAGCTTCAAATACTTGTGATATACATGATTTAGCTTCTACAGCATGCGAAACAAATGAGTTATATTCAAATCCAAGTGAAACACATGATTTATCTTCAAATCTATGCGAATTAGAAGGGTTATCGTGGAATCCATGCGAAACGTATGATATAGCTTCAAATACTTGTGATATACATGATTTAGCTTTAACAGCATGCGAAACAAACGAGTTAGCTACAAAACCGAGCGAAACACATGATTTAGCCTCAAATCAATGCGAAGTAGATGGCTTAGCTTCGAATAAATGCGAAACAAATGGTTTAGCTTCAAATACTTGTGATATATATGATTTAGCTTCAACAGCATGCGAAACAAACGAGTTAGCTTCAAATCCATGCGAAACACATGATTTAGATTCAAATCAATGCGAATTAGAAGGGTTATCTTGGAATCCATTCGAAACGTATTATATAGCTTCAAATACTTGTGATATACATGATTTATCTTCAACAGCATGCGAAAAATACGAGTTAGCTTCAAAACCAAGCGAAACACATGATTTAGCCTCAAATCAATGCGAAGTAGAAGGCTTAGCTTTCGAATAAATGCGAAACAAATGGTTTAGCTTCAAATACTTGTGATATATATGATTTAGCTTCAACAGCATGCGAAACAAACGAGTTATCTTCAAATCCATGCGAAACACATGATTTAGCTTCAAATCAATGCGAAGTAGAAGGCTGATCTTCGAATCCATGCGTAACAAATGGTTTAGCTTCAAATACTTGTGATGTATATGATTTAGCTTCAACAGCATGCGAAACAAACGCGTTAGCTTCAAATCCATGCGAAACACATGATTTAGCATCAAATCAATGCGAAGTAGAAGGCTGATCTTCGAATCCATGCGTAACAAATGGTTTAGCTTCAAATACTTGTGATATACATGATTCAGCTTCAACTGCATGCGAAACAAACGAGTTAGCTTTAAATCCATGCGAAACACATGATTTAGATTAAAATCAATGCGAAGTAGAAGGCTTATCTTCGAATCCATGCGAAACAAATGGTTTAGCTTCAAATACTTGTGATATACATGATTTAGCTACAACTGCATGCGAAAAAAACGAGATAGCTTCAAATCCAAGCGAAACACATGATCTAGCTTCAAATCAATGCGAATTGGATGGGTTATCTTCGAATCCATGCGAAGCAAATGGTTTAGCTTCAAATACTTGTGATATACATGATTTAGCTTCTACAGCATGCGAAACAAATGAGTTATATTCAAATCCAAGCGAAACACATGATTTATCTTCAAATCTATGCGAATTAGAAGGGTTATCGTGGAATCCATGCGAAACGTATGATATAGCTTCAAATACTTGTGATATACATGATTTAGCTTCAACAGCATGCGAAACAAACGAGTTAGCTACAAAACCGAGCGAAACACATGATTTAGCCTCAAATCAATGCGAAGTAGATGGCTTAGCTTCGAATAAATGCGAAACAAATGGTTTAGCTTCAAATACTTGTGATATATATGATTTAGCTTCAACAGCATGCGAAACAAACGAGTTAGCTTCAAATCCATGCGAAACACATGATTTAGATTCAAATCAATGCGAATTAGAAGGGTTATCTTGGAATCCATTCGAAACGTATAATATAGCTTCAAATACTTGTGATATACATGATTTATCTTCAACAGCATGCGAAAAATACGAGTTAGCTTCAAAACCAAGCGAAACACATGATTTAGCCTCAAATCAATGCGAAGTAGAAGGCTTAGCTTTCGAATAAATGCGAAACAAATGGTTTAGCTTCAAATACTTGTGATATATATGATTTAGCTTCAACAGAATGCGAAACAAACGAGTTATCTTCAAATCCATGCGAAACACATGATTTAGCTTCAAATCAATGCGAAGTAGAAGGCTGATCTTCGAATCCATGCGTAACAAATGGTTTAGCTTCAAATACTTGTGATGTATATGATTTAGCTTCAACAGCATGCGAAACAAACGAGTTAGCTTCAAATCCATGCGTAACACATGATTTAGCTTCAAATCAATGCGAAGTAGAAGGCTGATCTTCGAAACCATGCGTAACAAATGGTTTAGCTTCAAATACTTGTGATATACATGATTCAGCTTCAACTGCATGCGAAACAAACGAGTTAGCTTCAAATCCATGCGAAACACATGATTTAGATTAAAATCAATGCGAAGTAGAAGGCTGATCTTCGAATCCATGCGAAGCAAATGGTTTAGCTTCAAATACTTGTGATATACATGATTTAGTTACAACTGCATGCGAAAAAAACGAGTTAGCTTCAAAACCGAGCGAAACACATGATTTAGCCTCAAATCAATGCGAAGTAGATGGCTTAGCTTCGAATAAATGCGAAACAAATGGTTTAGCTTCAAATACTTGTGATATATATGATTTAGCTTCAACAGCATGCGAAACAAACGAGTTAGCTTCAAATCCATGCGAAACACATGATTTAGCTTCAAATCAATGCGAAGTAGGAGGCTTAACTTCGATCCCATGCGATACAAATGGTTTAGCTTCAAATACTTGTGATATACATGATTTAGATTCAACAGCATGCGAAACAAACGAGTTAGCTTCTAATCCATGCGAAACACATGATTTAGCTTCAAATCAATGCGATACAAATGGTTTAGCTTCAAATACTTGTGATATACATGATTTAGCTTCAACAGCATGCGAAACAAACGAGTTAGCTTCAAATCCATTCGAAACACATGATTTTGCATCAAATCAATGCGAAGTAGAAGGCTGATCTTCGAATCCATTCGAAGCAAATGGTTTAGCATCAAATACTTTTCATACACTTGATTTAGCTTCAACAGCATGCGAAACAAACGACTTAGCTTCAAATCCAAGCGAAACACATGATTTATCTTCAAATCAATGCGAATTAGAAGGGTTATCTTGGAATGCATGCGGAACGTATGATATAGCTTCAAATACTTGTGATATACATGATTTCGCTTCAACTGCATGCGAAACAAACGAGTTAGCTTAAAATTCATGCGGAAAACCGATTTAGCATCAAATCAATGCGAAGTGGAAGGCTTATCTTCGAATCCATGCGAAACGAATAGTTTAGCTTCAAATACTTGTGATATACATGATTCAGCTTCAACATCATGCGAAACAAACGAGTTAGCTTCAAATCCTTGCGAAACACATGATTTAGCATCAAATCAATGCGAAGTGGAAGACTTATCTTCGAATCCATGCGAAACGAATAGTTTAGCTTCAAATACTTGTGATATACATGATTCAGCTTCAACTGCATGCGAAACAAACGAGTTAGCTTTAAATCCATGCGAAACACATGATTTAGATTAAAATCAATGCGAAGTAGAAGGCTCATCTTCGAATCCATGCGAAACAAATGGTTTAGCTTCAAATACTTGTGATATACATGATTTAGCTACAACTGCATGCGAAAAAAACGAGATAGCTTCAAATCCAAGCGAAACACATGATCTAGCTTCAAATCAATGCGAATTGGAAGGGTTATCTTCGAATCCATGCGAAGCAAATGGTTTAGCTTCAAATACTTGTGATATACATGATTTAGCTTCTACAGCATGCGAAACAAATGAGTTATATTCAAATCCAAGCGAAACACATGATTTATCTTCAAATCTATGCGAATTAGAAGGGTTATCGTGGAATCCATGCGAAACGTATGATATAGCTTCAAATACTTGTGATATACATGATTTAGCTTCAACAGCATGCGAAACAAACGAGTTAGCTACAAAACCGAGCGAAACACATGCTTTAGCCTCAAATCAATGCGAAGTAGATGGCTTAGCTTCGAATAAATGCGAAACAAATGGTTTAGCTTCAAATACTTGTGATATATATGATTTAGCTTCAACAGCATGCGAAACAAACGAGTTAGCTTCAAATCCATGCGAAACACATGATTTAGCTTCAAATCAATGCGAAGTAGGAGGCTTATCTTCGATCCCATGCGATACAAATGGTTTAGCTTCAAATACTTGTGATATACATGATTCAGCTTGAACAGCATGCGAAACAAACGAGTTAGCTTCAAATCCATGCGAAACACATGATTTAGCATCAAATCAATGCGAAGTAGAAGGCTGATCTTCGAATCCATGCGTAACACATGATTTAGCTTCAAATCAATGCGAATTAGAAGGGTTATCTTGGAATCCATGCGAAACGTATGATATAGCTTCAAATACTTGTGATATACATGATTTAGCTTCAACAGCATGCGAAACAGACGAGTTAGCTTCAAATCCATGCGAAACACATGATTTAGCATCAAATCAATGCGAAGTAGAAGGCTGATCTTAGAATCCATGCGAAGCAAATGGTTTAGCTTCATATACTTGTGATATACACGATTTAGCTTCAACAGCATGCGAAACAAATGATTTATATTCAAATCCAAGCGAAACACATGATTTATCTTCAAATCTATGCGAAGTAGAAAGCTTAGCTTCAAAACCATAGGAATCAAAGGGTTTAGCTTCAAATACTTGTGATATACATGATTTAGCTTCAACTGCATGCGAAACAAACGAGTTAGCTTCAAATCCATGCGAAACACATGATTTATCTTCAAGTCAATGCGAATTAGAAGGGTTGTCTTGGAATCCATGCGACACGTATGATATAGCTTCAAATACTTGTGATATACATGATTTAGCTTCAACAGCATGCGAAAAAAACGAGTTAGCTTCAAAACCAAGCGAAACACATGATTTAGCATCAAATCAATGCGAAGTAGAAGGCTTATCTTCGAATCCATGCGAAACGAATAGTTTAGCTTCAAATACTTGTGATATACATGATTCAGCTTCAACTGCATGCGAAACAAACGAGTTAGCTTCAAATCCATGCGAAACACATGATTTAGCCTCAAATCAATGCGAAGTAGAAGGCTGATCTTCGAATCCATGCGTAACAAATGGTTTAGCTTCAAATACTTGTGATATACATGATTCAGCTTCAACTGCATGCGAAACAAACGAGTTAGCTTCAAATCCATGCGAAACACACGATTTAGATTAAAATCAATGCGAAGTAGAAGGCTGATCTTCGAATCCATGCGAAGCAAATGGTTTAGCTTCAAATACTTGTGATATACATGATTTAGCTACAACTGCATGCGAAAAAAACGAGTTAGCTTCAAAACCAAGCGAAACACATGATTTAGCCTCAAATCAATGCGAAGTAGAATGCTTAGCTTCGAATAAATGCGAAACAAATGGTTTAGCTTCAAATACTTGTGATATATATGATTTAGCTTCAACAGCGTGCGATACAAACGAGTTAGCATGAAATCCATGCGAAACACATGATTTAGCATCAAATCAATGCGAAGTAGAAGGCTGATCTTCGAATCCATGCGAAGTAAATAGTTTAGCTTCAAATACTTGTGATATACATGATTTAGCTTCAACAGCATGCGAAACAAATGAGTTATATTCAAATCCAAGCGAAACATATGATTTATCTTCAAATCTATGCGAATTAGGAGGGTAATCTTGGAATCCATGCGAAACGTATGATATAGCTTCAAATACTTGTGATATACATGATTTAGCTTCAACAGCATGCGAAACAGACGAGTTAGCTTCAAATCCATGCGAAACACATGATTTAGCATCAAATCAATGCGAAGTAGAAGGCTGATCTTAGAATCCATGCGAAGCAAATGGTTTAGCTTCATATACTTGTGATATACACGATTTAGCTTCAACAGCATGCGAAACAAATGATTTATATTCAAATCCAAGCGAAACACATGATTTATCTTCAAATCTATGCGAAGTAGAAAGCTTAGCTTCAAAACCATAGGAATCAAATGGTTTAGCTTCAAATACTTGTGATATACATGATTTAGCTTCAACTGCATGCGAAACAAACGAGTTAGCTTCAAATCCATGCGAAACACATGATTTATCTTCAAATCTATGCGAATTAGAAGGGTTATCGTGGAATCCATGCGAAACGTATGATATAGCTTCAAATACTTGTGATATACATGATTTAGCTTCAACAGCATGCGAAACAAACGAGTTAGCTACAAAACCGAGCGAAACACATGATTTAGCCTCAAATCAATGCGAAGTAGATGGCTTAGCTTCGAATAAATGCGAAACAAATGGTATAGCTTCAAATACTTGTGATATATATGATTTAGCTTCAACAGCATGCGAAACAAACGAGTTAGCTTCAAATCCATGCGAAACACATGATTTAGATTCAAATCAATGCGAATTAGAAGGGTAATCTTGGAATCCATGCGAAACGTATGATATAGCTTCAAATACTTGTGATATACATGATTTAGCTTCAACAGCATGCGAAACAAACGAGTTAGCTTCAAAACCAAGCGAAACACATGATTTAGCCTCAAATCAATGCGAAGTAGAAGGCTTAGCTTCGAATAAATGCGAAACGAATAGTTTAGCTTCAAATACTTGTGATATACATGATTCAGCTTCAACTGCATGCGAAACAAACGAGTTAGCTTTAAATCCATGCGAAACACATGATTTAGATTAAAATCAATGCGAAGTAGAAGGCTTATCTTCGAATCCATGCGAAACAAATGGTTTAGCTTCAAATACTTGTGATATATATGATTTAGCTTCAACAGCATGCGAAACAAACGAGTTAGCTTCAAATCCATGCGAAACACATGATTTAGCTTCAAATCAATGCGAAGTAGAAGGGTTATCTTGGAATCCATTCGAAACGTATTATATAGCTTCAAATACTTGTGATATACATGATTTATCTTCAACAGCATGCGAAAAATACGAGTTAGCTTCAAAACCAAGCGAAACACATGATTTAGCCTCAAATCAATGCGAAGTAGAAGGCTTAGCTTTCGAATAAATGCGAAACAAATGGTTTAGCTTCAAATACTTGTGATATATATGATTTAGCTTCAACAGAATGCGAAACAAACGAGTTATCTTCAAATCCATGCGAAACACATGATTTAGCTTCAAATCAATGCGAAGTAGAAGGCTGATCTTCGAATCCATGCGTAACAAATGGTTTAGCTTCAAATACTTGTGATGTATATGATTTAGCTTCAACAGCATGCGAAACAAACGAGTTAGCTTCAAATCCATGCGTAACACATGATTTAGCTTCAAATCAATGCGAAGTAGAAGGCTGATCTTCGAAACCATGCGTAACAAATGGTTTAGCTTCAAATACTTGTGATATACATGATTCAGCTTCAACTGCATGCGAAACAAACGAGTTAGCTTCAAATCCATGCGAAACACATGATTTAGATTAAAATCAATGCGAAGTAGAAGGCTGATCTTCGAATCCATGCGAAGCAAATGGTTTAGCTTCAAATACTTGTGATATACATGATTTAGTTACAACTGCATGCGAAAAAAACGAGTTAGCTTCAAAACCGAGCGAAACACATGATTTAGCCTCAAATCAATGCGAAGTAGATGGCTTAGCTTCGAATAAATGCGAAACAAATGGTTTAGCTTCAAATACTTGTGATATATATGATTTAGCTTCAACAGCATGCGAAACAAACGAGTTAGCTTCAAATCCATGCGAAACACATGATTTAGCTTCAAATCAATGCGAAGTAGAAGGCTGATCTTCGAATCCATGCGAAGCAAATGGTTTAGCTTCAAATACTTGTGATATACATGATTTAGCTTCTACAGCATGCGAAACAAACGAGTTACATTCAAATCCAAGCGAAACACATGATTTATCTTCAAATCTATGCGAATTAGAAGGGTTATCTTGGAATCCATGCGAAACGTATGATATAGCTTCAAATACTTGTGATATACATGATTTAGCTTCAACAGCATGCGAAACAAACGAGTTAGCTTCAAAACCGAGCGAAACACATGATTTAGCCTCAAATCAATGCGAAGTAGATGGCTTAGCTTCGAATAAATGCGAAACAAATGGTTTAGCTTCAAATACTTGTGATATATATGATTTAGCTTCAACAGCATGCGAAACAAACGAGTTAGCTTCAAATCCATGCGAAACACATGATTTAGCTTCAAATCAATGCGAAGTAGGAGGCTTAACTTCGATCCCATGCGATACAAATGGTTTAGCTTCAAATACTTGTGATATACATGATTTAGATTCAACAGCATGCGAAACAAACGAGTTAGCTTCTAATCCATGCGAAACACATGATTTAGCTTCAAATCAATGCGATACAAATGGTTTAGCTTCAAATACTTGTGATATACATGATTTAGCTTCAACAGCATGCGAAACAAACGAGTTAGCTTCAAATCCATTCGAAACACATGATTTTGCATCAAATCAATGCGAAGTAGAAGGCTGATCTTCGAATCCATTCGAAGCAAATGGTTTAGCATCAAATACTTTTCATACACTTGATTTAGCTTCAACAGCATGCGAAACAAACGACTTAGCTTCAAATCCAAGCGAAACACATGATTTATCTTCAAATCAATGCGAATTAGAAGGGTTATCTTGGAATGCATGCGGAACGTATGATATAGCTTCAAATACTTGTGATATACATGATTTCGCTTCAACTGCATGCGAAACAAACGAGTTAGCTTAAAATTCATGCGGAAAACCGATTTAGCATCAAATCAATGCGAAGTGGAAGGCTTATCTTCGAATCCATGCGAAACGAATAGTTTAGCTTCAAATACTTGTGATATACATGATTCAGCTTCAACATCATGCGAAACAAACGAGTTAGCTTCAAATCCTTGCGAAACACATGATTTAGCCTCAAATCAATGCGAAGTAGAAGGCTTAGCTTCGAATAAATGCGAAACAAATGGTTTAGCTTCAAATACTTGTGATATATATGATTTAGCTTCAACAGCGTGCGATACAAACGAGTTAGCTTCAAATCCATGCGAAACACATGATTTAGCTTCAAATCAATGCGAAGTAGGAGGCTTATCTTCGATCCCATCCGATACAAATAGTTTAGCTTCAAATACTTGTGATATATATGATTTAGCTTCAAAAGCATGCGAAACAAACGAGTTAGATTCAAATCCATGCGAAACACATGATTTAGCTTCAAATCAATGCGAATTAGAAGGGTTATCTTGGAATCCATGCGAAACGTATGATATAGCTTCAAATACTTGTGATATACATGATTTAGCTTCAACAGCGTGCGAAACAGACGAGTTAGCATGAAATCCATTCGAAACACATGATTTAGAATCAAATCAATGCGAAGTAGAAGGCTGATCTTCGAATCCATGCGAAGCAAATAGTTTAGCTTCAAATACTTGTGATATACATGATTTAGCTTCAACGGCATGCGAAACAAATGAGATATATTCAAATCCAAGCGAAACATATGATTTATCTTCAAATCAATGCGAATTGGAAGGGTTATCTTCGAATCCATGCGAAGCAAATGGTTTAGCTTCAAATACTTGTGATATACATGATTTAGCTTCAACAGCATGCGAAACAAACGAGTTAGCTTCAAATCCATGCGAAACACATGATTTAGCTTCAAATCAATGCGAAGTAGGAGGCTTATCTTCGATCCCATGCGATACAAATGGTTTAGCTTCTAATACTTGTGATATACATGATTTAGCTTCAACAGCATGCGAAACAAACGAGTTAGCTTCAAATCCATTCGAAACACGTGATTTAGCATCAAATCAATGCGAAGTAGAAGGCTGATCATCGAATCCATGCGTAACAAATGGTTTAGCTGCAAATACTTGTGATATACATGATTTAGCTTCAACAGCATGCGAAACAAACGAGTTAGCTTCAAATCCATGCGAAACACATGATTTAGCATCAAATCAATGCGAAGTAGAAGGCTGATCTTCGAATCCATGCAAAGCAAATGGTTTAGCTTCAAGTACTTATGATATACATGATTTAGCTTCAACAGCATGCGAAACAAATGAGTTATATTCAAATCCAAGCGAAACACATGATTTATCTTCAAATCTACGCGAATTAGGAGGGTTATCTTGGAATTCATGCGAAACGTATGATATAGCTTCAAATACTTGTGATTTACATGATTTAGCTTCAACAGCATGCGAAACAAACGAGTTAGCTTCAAAACCAAGCGAAACATATGATTTAGCCTCAAATCAATGCGACGTAGAATGCTTAGTTTCGAATAAATGCGAAACAAATGGTTTAGCTTCAAATATTTGTGATATATATGATTTAGCTTCAACAGCATGCGAAACAAACGAGTTAGCTTCAAATCCATGCCAAACACATGATTTAGCTTCAAATCAATGCGAAGTAGGAGGCTTATCTTCGATCCCATCCGATACAAATAGTTTAGCTTCAAATACCTGTGATATACATGATTTAGCTTCAACAGCATGCGAAACAAACGAATTAGCTTCAAATCCATGCGAAACACATGATTTAGCATCAAATCAATGCTAGGTAGAAGGCTGATCTTCGAATCCATGCGTAACAAATGGTTTAGCTTCAAATACTTGTGATATACATGATTTAGCTTCAACAGCATGCGAAACAAACGAGTTAGCTCCAAATCCATGCGAAACACATGATTTAGATTCAAATCAATTCGAATTAGAAGGGTTATCTTGGAATCCATGCGAAACGTATTATATAGCTTCAAATACTTGTGATATACATGATTTAGCTTCAACAGCATGCGAAACAAACGAGTTAGCTTCAAATCCATGCGAATCACATGATTTAGCATCAAATCAATGCGAAGTAGAAGGCTGATCTTCGAATCCATGCGAAGCAAATGGTTTAGCTTCAAATACTTGTGATATACATGATTTAGCTTAAACAGCATGCGAAACAAATGAGTTATCTTCAAATCCAAGCGAAACACATGATTTATCTTCAAATCAATGCGAAGTAGAAAGCTTAGCTTCAAAACCATGGGAATCAAATGGTTTAGCTTCAAATACTTGTGATATACATGATTTAGCTTCAACTGCATGCGAAACAAACGAGTTAGCTTAAAATCCATGCGGAACACATGATTCAGCTTCAAATCAATGTGAAGTAGAAGGCTGATCTTCGAATCCACGCGAAGCAAATGGTTTAGCTTCAAATACTTTTGATAGACTTGAGTTAGCTTCAACAGCATGCGAACCAAACGAGTTAGCTTCAAATCCTTGCGAAACACATGGTTTAGCATCAAACCAATGCGAAGTGGAAGGCTTATCTTCGAATCCATGCGAAACGAATAGTTTAGTTTCAAATACTTGTGATATACATGATTCAGCTTCAACTGCATGCGAAACAAACGAGTTAGCTTTAAATCCATGCGAAACACATGATTTAGATTAAAATCAATGCGAAGTAGAAGGCTGATATTCGAATCCATGCGTAACAAATGGTTTAGCTTCAAATACTTGTGATATACATGATTCAGCTTCAACTGCATGCGAAACAAACGAGTTAGCTTCAAATCCATGCGAAACACATGATTTAGATTAAAATCAATGCGAAGTAGAAGGCTGATCTTCGAATCCATGCGAAGCAAATGGTTTAGCTTCAAATACTTGTGATATACATGATTCAGCTTCAACTGCATGCGAAACAAACGAGTTAGCTTCAAATCCATGCGAAACACATGATTTAGATTAAAATCAATGCGAAGTAGAAGGCTGATCTTCGAATCCATGCGAAGCAAATGGTTTAGCTTCAAATACTTGTGATATACATGATTTAGCTACAACTGCATGCGAAAAAAACGAGTTAGCTTCAAAACCAAGCGAAACACATGATTTAGCCTCAAATCAATGCGAAGTAGAAGGCTTAGCTTCGAATAAATGCGAAACAAATGGTTTAGCTTCAAATACTTGTGATATATACGATTTAGCTTCAACAGCATGCGATACAAACGAGTTAGCTTCAAATCCATGCGAAACACATGATTTAGCTTCAAATCAATGCGAAGTAGGAGGCTTATCTTCGATCCCATCCGATACAAATAGTTTAGCTTCAAATACTTGTGATATACATGATTTAGCTACAACAGCATGCGAAACAAACGAGTTAGCTTCAAATCCATGCGAAACACATGATTTAGCTTCAAATCAATGCGAATTAGAAGGGTTATCTTGGAATCCATGCGAAACGTATGATATAGCTTCAAATACTTGTGATATACATGATTTAGCTTCAACAGCATGCGAAACAGACGAGTTAGCATGAAATCCATGCGAAACACATGATTTAGCATCAAATCAATGCGAAGTAGAAGGCTGATCTTCGAATCCATGCGTAACAAATCGTTTAGCTTCAAATACTTGTGATATACATGATGTAGCTTCAACAGCATGCGAAACAAACGAGTTAGCTTCAAATCCATGCGAAATACATGATTTAGCTTCAAATCAATGCGAATTAGAAGGGTTATCTTGGAATCCATGCGAAACGTATTATATAGCTTCAAATACTTGTGATATACATGATTTAGCTTCAACAGCATGCGAACCAAACGAGTTAGCTTCAAAACCAAGCGAAACACATGATTTAGCCTCAAATCAATGCGAAGTAGAAGGATTAGCTTCGAATAAATGCGAAACAAATGGTTTAGCTTCAAATACTTGTGATATATATGATTTAGCTTCAACAGCATGCGAAACAAACGAGTTAGCTTCAAATCCATGCGAAACACATGATTTAGCTTCAAATCAATGCGAAGTAGGAGGCTTATCTTCGATCCCATGCGATACAAATAGTTTAGCTTCAAATACTTGTGATATACATGATTTATCTTCAACAGCATGCGAAACAAATGAGTAACATTCAAATCCAAGCGAAACACATGATTTAGATTCAAATCAATGCGAATTAGAAGGGTTATCTTGGAATCCATGCGAAACGTATGATATAGCTTCAAATACTTGTGATATACATGATTTAGCTTCAACAGCATGCGAAACAAACGAGTTAGCTTCAACTCCATGCAAAACACATGATTTAGCATCAAATCAATGCGATGTAGAAGGCTGATCTTCGAATCCATGCGAAGCGAATGGTTTAGCTTCAAATACTTGTGATATACATGATTTAGCTTCAACAGCATGCGAAACAAAGGAGTTATGTTCAAATCCAAGCGAAACACATGATTTATCTTCAAATCAATGCGAAGTGGAAGGCTTATCTTCGAATCCATGCGAAACGAATGGTTTAGCTTCAAATACTTGTGATATACATGATTCAGCTTCAACTGCATGCGAAACAAACGAGTTAGCTTCAAATCCATGCGAAACACATGATTTAGATTAAAATCAATGCGAAGTAGAAGGCTTATCTTCGAATCCATGCGAAACAAATGGTTTAGCTTCAAATACTTGTGATATACATGATTTAGCTACAACTGCATGCGAAAAAAACGAGTTAGCTTCAAAACCAAGCGAAACACATGATTTAGCCTCAAATCAATGCGAAGTAGAAGGCTTAGCTTCGAATAAATGCGAAACAAATGGTTTAGCTTCAAATACTTGTGATATATATGATTTAGCTTCAACAGCATGCGAAATGTACGAGTTAGATTCAAATCCTAGCGATACACTTGATTTAGCTTCAAATCAATGCGAAGTAGAAGGATTATCTTCGAATCCATGCCAAATAAATGGTTTAGCTTCAAATACTTGTGATATACACGATTTAGCTTCAACTGCATGCGAAACAAACGAGTTAGCATATAATCCATGCGAAACACATGATTTAGCTTCAAATCAATGCGAAGTAGAAGGGTTATCTCCGTATCCATGCGAAACAAATGGTTTAGCTTCAAATACTTGTGATATACATGATTTAGCTTCAACAGCATGCGAAACAAACGAGTAAGCTTCAAATCCATGCGAAACACATGATTTAGCATCAAATCAATGCGAAGTAGAAGACTTATCTTCGAATCCATGCAAAACAAATGGATCAGCTTCATATACTTGTGATATACACGATTTAGCTTCAACTGCATGCGAAACAAACGAGTTAGCTTATAATCCATGCAAAACACATGACTTAGCTTCAAATCAATGCGAAGTAGAAGGCTTATCTTTGAATCCACGTGAAACGAATAGTTTAGCTTCAAATAATTGTGATATACATGATTCAGCTTCAACTGCATGCGAAACAAACGAGTTAGCTTCAAATCCATGCGAAACACATGACTTAGATTAAAATCAATGCGAAGTAGAAGGCTTATCTTCGAATCCATGCGAAACAAATGGATCAGCTTCATATACTTGTGATATACACGATTTAGCTTCAACTGCATGCGAAACAAACGAGTTAGCTTATAATCCATGCAAAACACATGATTTAGCTTCAAATCAATGCGAAGTAGAAGGGTTATCTTCGTATCCATGCGAAACAAATGGTTTAGCTTCAAATACTTGTGATATACATGATTTAGCTTCAACAGCATGCGAAACAAACGAGTAAGCTTCAAATCCATGCGAAACACATGATTTAGCATCAAATCAATGCGAAGTAGAAGGCTGATCTTCGAATCCATGCGAAGCAAATGGTTTAGCTTCAAATACTTGCGATACACATGATTTAGCTTCAACAGCATGCGAAACAAACGAGTTAGATTCAAATCCATGCGAAATACATGATTTAGCTTCAAATCAATGCGAAGTAGAAGGCTTATCTTCGTATCCATGCGAAACAAATGGTTTAGCTGCAAATACTTCTGATATACGTGATTTATCTTCAACTGCATGCGAAACAAACGAGTTAACTTCGAATCCATGCGAAACGAATAGTTTAGCTTCAAATACTTGTGATGTACATGATTCAGCTTCAACAGCATGCGAAACAAACGAGTTAGCTTCAAATCTATGCGAAACACATGATTTAGCATCAAATCAATGCGAAGTAGAAGGCTGATCTTCGAATCCATGCGAAGCAAATGGTTTAGCTTCAAATACATGTGATATACATGATTTAGCTTCAACAGCATGCGAAACAAATGAGTTATATTCAAATCCAAGCGAAACACATGATTTATCTTCAAATCAATGCGAAGTGGATGGCTTATCTTCGAATCCATGCGAAACGAATAGTTTAGCTTCAAATACTTGTGATATACATGATTCAGATTCAACTGCATGCGAAACAAACGAGTTAGCTTAAAATCCATGCGGAACACATGATTTAGCTTCAAATCAATGCGATGTGGAAGGCTTATCTTCGAATCCATGCGAAACGAATAGTTTAGCATCAAATACTTGTGATATACATGATTCAGCTTCAACTGCATGCGAAACAAACGAGTTAGCTTCAAATCCATGCGAAACACATGATTTAGATTAAAATCAATGCGAAGTAGAAGGTTTATCTTCGAATTCATGCGAAACAAATGGTTTAGCGTCAAATACTTGTGATATACATGATTTAGCTTCAACTGCATGCGAAACAAACGAGTTAGCTTATAATCCATGCGAAACACATGATTTAGCTTCAAATCAATGCGAAGTAGAAGGCTGATCTTCGAATCCATGCGCAACAAATGGTTTAGCTTCAAATACTTGTCATATGCATGATTTAGCTTCAACAGCATGCGAAACAAACGAGTTAGATTCAAATCCATGCGAAACAAAATGACTTAGCATCAAATCAATGCGAAGTAGAAGTCTTAGCTTCGAATCCATGCGTAACAAATGGTATAGCTTCAAATACTTGTGATATACATGATTTAGCTTCGACAGCATGCGAAACAAACGAGTTAGCTTCAATTCATGCGAAACACATGATTTAGCTTCAAATCAATGCGAAGTAGAAGGCTGATCTTCGAATCCATGCGAAGCAAATGGTTTAACTTCAAATACTTTTGATACACTTGATTTAGCTTCAACAGCATGCGAAACAAACGAGTTAGCTTCAAATCCATGCGAAACACATGATTTAGATTCAAATCAATGCGAATTAGAAGGGTTATCTTGAAATCCATGCGAAACGTATGATATAGCTTCAAATACTTGTGATATACATGATTTAGCTTCAACAGCATGCGAAACAAACGAGTTAGCTTCAAATCCATGCGAAAAACATGTTTTAGCATCAAATCAATGCGAAGTAGGAGGCTTATCTTCGATTCCATGCGATACAAATGGTTTAGCTTCAAATACATGTGATGTACATGATTTAGCTTCAACAGCATGCGAAACAAACGAGTTAGCTTCAAATCCATGTGAAACACATGATTTAGCATCAAATCAATGCGAAGTAGAAGGCTAATCTTCGAATCCATGCGAAACGAATAGTTTAGCTTCAAATACTTGTGATATACATGATTCAGCTTGAACTGCATGCGAAACAAACGAGTTAGCTTCAAATCCATGCGAAACACATGATTTAGATTAAAATCAATGCGAAGTAGAAGGTTTATCTTCGAATTCATGCGAAACAAATGGTTTAGCGTCAAATACTTGTGATATACATGATTTAGCTTCAACTGCATGCGAAACAAACGAGTTAGCTTATAATCCATGCGAAACACATGATTTAGCTTCAAATCAATGCGAAGTAGAAGGCTGATCTTCGAATCCATGCGTAACAAATTGTTTAGCTTCAAATACTTGTCATATGCATGATTTAGCTTCAACTACTAGCGAAAAAAACGAGTTAGCTTCAAATCCAAGCGAAACACATGATTTAGCCTCAAATCAATGCGAATTAGAAGGGTTATCTTCGAATCCATGCGAAACAAATGATATAGCTTCAAATACTTGTGATATACATGATTTAGCTTCAACAGCATCCGAAACAAACGAGTTAGCTTAAAATCATTGCGAAACACATGATTTAGATTAAAATCAATGCGAAGTAGAAGGCTTATCTTCGAATCCATGCGAAACAAATGGTTTAGCTTCAAATACTTGTGATATACATGATTTAGCTTCAACTGCATGCGAAACAAACGAGTTAGCTTAAAATCCATGCGGAACACATGATTTAGCTTCAAATCAATGCGAAGTAGAAGGCTGATCTTCGTATCCATGCGAAGCAAATGGTTTAGCTTCAAATACTTTTGATACACTTGATTTAGCTTCAACTGCTCGCGAATCAAACAAGTTAGCTTCAAATCCATGCGAACACATGAATTAGCTTCAAATCAATGCGAAGTAGGAGGCTTATCTTCGATTCCATGCGATACAAATGGTTTAGCTTCAAATACATGTGATGTACATGATTTAGCTTCAACAGCATGCGAAACAAACGAGTTAGCTTCAAATCCATGTGAAACACATGATTTTGCATCAAATCAATGCGAAGTAGAAGGCTAATATTCGAATCCATGCGAAGCAAATGGTTTAGCTTCAAATACTTGTGATCCACTTGAGTTAGCTTCAACAGCATGCGAAACAAACGAGTTAGCTTCAAATCCATGCGAAACACATGATTTAGCATCAAATCAATGCGAAGAGGAATGCTTATCTTCGAATCCATGCGAAACGAATAGTTTAGCTTCAAATACTTGTGATATACATGATTCAGCTTCAACTGCATGCGAAACAAACGAGTTATCTTATAATCCATGCAAAACACATGATTTAGCTTCAAATCAATGCGAAGTAGAAGGCTGATCTTCGAATCCATGCGTAACAAATGGTTTAGCTTCAAATACTTGTGATATACATGATTCAGCTTCAACTGCATGCGAAACAAACGAGTTTGCTTCAAATCCATGCGGAACACATGATTTAGCATCAAATCAATGCGATGTAGAAGGCTAATCTTCGAATCCATGCGAAGCAAATGGTTTAGCTTCAAATACTTGTGATCCACTTGAGTTAGCTTCAACAGCATGCGAAACAAACGAGTTAGCTTAAAATCATTGCGGAACACATGATTTAGATTAAAATCAATACGAAGTAGAATTCTTATCTTCGAATCCATGCGAAACGAATAGTTTAGCTTCAAATACTTGTGATATACATGATTCAGCTTCAACAGCATGCGAAATAAACGAGTTAGATTCAAATCCATGCGAAACACATGATTTAACTTCAAATCAATGCGAAGCAGAAGGCTTATCTTCGTATCCATGCGAAACAAATGGTTTAGCTGCAAATACTTCTGATATACGTGATTTAGCTTCAACTGCATGCGAAACAAACGAGTTAACTTCGAATCCATGCGAAACGAATAGTTTAGCTTCAAATACTTGTGATGTACATGATTCAGCTTCAACAGCATGCGAAACAAACGAGTTAGCTTCAAATCTATGCGAAACACATGATTTAGCATCAAATCAATGCGAAGTAGAAGGCTGATCTTCGAATCCATGCGAAGCAAATGGTTTAGCTTCAAATACATGTGATATACATGATTTAGCTTCAACAGCATGCGAAACAAATGAATTATATTCAAATCCAAGCGAAACACATGATTTATCTTCAAATCAATGCGAAGTGGATGGCTTATCTTCGAATCCATGCGAAACGAATAGTTTAGCTTCAAATACTTGTGATATACATGATTCAGATTCAACTGCATGCGAAACAAACGAGTTAGCTTAAAATCCATGCGGAACACATGATTTAGCTTCAAATCAATGCGATGTGGAAGGCTTATCTTCGAATCCATGCGAAACGAATAGTTTAGCATCAAATACTTGTGATATACATGATTCAGCTTCAACTGCATGCGAAACAAACGAGTTAGCTTCAAATCCATGCGAAACACATGATTTAGATTCAAATCAATGCGAATTAGAAGGGTTATCTTGAAATCCATGCGAAACGTATGATATAGCTTCAAATACTTGTGATATACATGATTTAGCTTCAACAGCATGCGAAACAAACGAGTTAGCTTCAAATCCATGCGAAAAACATGTTTTAGCATCAAATCAATGCGAAGTAGGAGGCTTATCTTCGATTCCATGCGATACAAATGGTTTAGCTTCAAATACATGTGATGTACATGATTTAGCTTCAACAGCATGCGAAACAAACGAGTTAGCTTCAAATCCATGTGAAACACATGATTTAGCTTCAAATCAATGCGAAGTAGAAGGCTAATCTTCGAATCCATGCGAAACGAATAGTTTAGCTTCAAATACTTGTGATATACATGATTCAGCTTCAACTGCATGCGAAACAAACGAGTTAGCTTCAAATCCATGCGAAACACATGATTTAGATTAAAATCAATGCGAAGTAGAAGGCTTATCTTCGATTCCATGCGAAACAAATGGTTTAGCTTCAAATACTTGTGATATACATGATTTATCTACAACTGCATGCGAAAAAAACGTGTTAGCTTCAACACCAAGCGAAACACATGATTTAGCCTCAAATCAATGCGAAGTAGATGGCTTACTTCGAATAAATGCGAACCAAATGGTTTAGCTTCAAATACTTGTGATATGCATGATTGAGCTTCAACTACTAGCGAAAAAAACGAGTTAGCTTCAAATCCAAGCGAAACACATGATTTAGCCTCAAATCAATGCGAATTAGAAGGGTTATCTTCGAATCCATGCGAAACAAATGATATAGCTTCAAATACTTGTGATATACATGATTTAGCTTCAACAGCATCCGAAACAAACGAGTTAGCTTAAAATCATTGCGAAACACATGATTTAGATTAAAATCAATGCGAAGTAGAAGGCTTATCTTCGAATCCATGCGAAACAAATGGTTTAGCTTCAAATACTTGTGATATACATGATTTAGCTTCAACTGCATGCGAAACAAACGAGTTAGCTTAAAATCCATGCGGAACACATGATTTAGCTTCAAATCAATGCGAAGTAGAAGGCTGATCTTCGTATCCATGCGAAGCAAATGGTTTAGCTTCAAATACTTTTGATACACTTGATTTAGCTTCAACTGCTCGCGAATCAAACAAGTTAGCTTCAAATCCATGCGAACACATGAATTAGCTTCAAATCAATGCGAAGTAGGAGGCTTATCTTCGATTCCATGCGATACAAATGGTTTAGCTTCAAATACATGTGATGTACATGATTTAGCTTCAACAGCATGCGAAACAAACGAGTTAGCTTCAAATCCATGTGAAACACATGATTTTGCATCAAATCAATGCGAAGTAGAAGGCTAATATTCGAATCCATGCGAAGCAAATGGTTTAGCTTCAAATACTTGTGATCCACTTGAGTTAGCTTCAACAGCATGCGAAACAAACGAGTTAGCTTCAAATCCATGCGAAACACATGATTTAGCATCAAATCAATGCGAAGAGGAATGCTTATCTTCGAATCCATGCGAAACGAATAGTTTAGCTTCAAATACTTGTGATATACATGATTCAGCTTCAACTGCATGCGAAACAAACGAGTTATCTTATAATCCATGCGAAACACATGATTTAGCTTCAAATCAATGCGAAGTAGAAGGCTGATCTTCGAATCCATGCGTAACAAATGGTTTAGCTTCAAATACTTGTGATATGCATGATTTAGCTTCAACAGCATGCGAAACAAACGAGTTAGATTCAAATCCATGCGAAACAAATGACTTAGCATCAAATCAATGCGAAGTAGAAGGCTTAGCTTCGAATCCATGCGTAACAAATGGTATAGCTTCAAATACTTGTGATATACATGATTTAGCTTCAACAGCATGCGAAACAAACGAGTTAGCTTCAAATCCATGCGAAACACATGATTTTGATTCAAATCAATGCGAATTAGAAGGGTTATCTTGGAATCTATGCGAAACGTATGATATAGCTTCAAATACTTGTGATATACATGATTTAGCTTCAACAGCATGCGAAACAAACGAGTTAGCTTCAAATCCATGTGAAACACATGATTTAGCATCAAATCAATGCAAAGTAGAAGGCTAATCTTCGAATCCATGCGAAGCAAATGGTTTAGCTTCAAATACTTGGGATCAACTTGAATAAGCTTCAACAGCATGCGAAACAAACGAGTTAGCTTCAAATCCAAGCGAAACACATGATTTATATTCAAATCAATGCGAAGTGGAAGGCTTATCTCCGAATCCATGCGAAACGAATAGTTTAGCTTCAAATACTTGTGATATACATGATTCAGCTTCGACTGCATGCGAAACAAACGAGTTAGCTTCAAATCCATGCGAAAAACATGTTTTAGCATCAAATCAATGCGAAGTAGGAGGCTTATCTTCGATTCCATGCGATACAAATGGTTTAGCTTCAAATACATGTGATGTACATGATTTAGCTTCAACAGCATGCGAAACAAACGAGTTAGCTTCAAATCCATGTGAAACACATGATTTAGCATCAAATCAATGCGAAGTAGAAGGCTAATCTTCGAATCCATGCGAAACGAATAGTTTAGCTTCAAATACTTGTGATATACATGATTCAGCTTCAACTGCATGCGAAACAAACGAGTTAGCTTCAAATCCATGCGAAACACATGATTTAGATTAAAATCAATGCGAAGTAGAAGGTTTATCTTCGAATTCATGCGAAACAAATGGTTTAGCGTCAAATACTTGTGATATACATGATTTAGCTTCAACTGCATGCGAAACAAACGAGTTAGCTTATAATCCATGCGAAACACATGATTTAGCTTCAAATCAATGCGAAGTAGAAGGCTGATCTTCGAATCCATGCGTAACAAATTGTTTAGCTTCAAATACTTGTCATATGCATGATTTAGCTTCAACTACTAGCGAAAAAAACGAGTTAGCTTCAAATCCAAGCGAAACACATGATTTAGCCTCAAATCAATGCGAATTAGAAGGGTTATCTTCGAATCCATGCGAAACAAATGATATAGCTTCAAATACTTGTGATATACATGATTTAGCTTCAACAGCATCCGAAACAAACGAGTTAGCTTAAAATCATTGCGAAACACATGATTTAGATTAAAATCAATGCGAAGTAGAAGGCTTATCTTCGAATCCATGCGAAACAAATGGTTTAGCTTCAAATACTTGTGATATACATGATTTAGCTTCAACTGCATGCGAAACAAACGAGTTAGCTTAAAATCCATGCGGAACACATGATTTAGCTTCAAATCAATGCGAAGTAGAAGGCTGATCTTCGTATCCATGCGAAGCAAATGGTTTAGCTTCAAATACTTTTGATACACTTGATTTAGCTTCAACTGCTCGCGAATCAAACAAGTTAGCTTCAAATCCATGCGAACACATGAATTAGCTTCAAATCAATGCGAAGTAGGAGGCTTATCTTCGATTCCATGCGATACAAATGGTTTAGCTTCAAATACATGTGATGTACATGATTTAGCTTCAACAGCATGCGAAACAAACGAGTTAGCTTCAAATCCATGTGAAACACATGATTTTGCATCAAATCAATGCGAAGTAGAAGGCTAATATTCGAATCCATGCGAAGCAAATGGTTTAGCTTCAAATACTTGTGATCCACTTGAGTTAGCTTCAACAGCATGCGAAACAAACGAGTTAGCTTCAAATCCATGCGAAACACATGATTTAGCATCAAATCAATGCGAAGAGGAATGCTTATCTTCGAATCCATGCGAAACGAATAGTTTAGCTTCAAATACTTGTGATATACATGATTCAGCTTCAACTGCATGCGAAACAAACGAGTTATCTTATAATCCATGCAAAACACATGATTTAGCTTCAAATCAATGCGAAGTAGAAGGCTGATCTTCGAATCCATGCGTAACAAATGGTTTAGCTTCAAATACTTGTGATATACATGATTCAGCTTCAACTGCATGCGAAACAAACGAGTTTGCTTCAAATCCATGCGAAACACATGATTTAGCATCAAATCAATGCGATGTAGAAGGCTAATCTTCGAATCCATGCGAAGCAAATGGTTTAGCTTCAAATACTTGTGATCCACTTGAGTTAGCTTCAACAGCATGCGAAACAAACGAGTTAGCTTAAAATCATTGCGGAACACATGATTTAGATTAAAATCAATACGAAGTAGAATTCTTATCTTCGAATCCATGCGAAACGAATAGTTTAGCTTCAAATACTTGTGATATACATGATTCAGCTTCAACAGCATGCGAAATAAACGAGTTAGATTCAAATCCATGCGAAACACATGATTTAACTTCAAATCAATGCGAAGCAGAAGGCTTATCTTCGTATCCATGCGAAACAAATGGTTTAGCTGCAAATACTTCTGATATACGTGATTTAGCTTCAACTGCATGCGAAACAAACGAGTTAACTTCGAATCCATGCGAAACGAATAGTTTAGCTTCAAATACTTGTGATGTACATGATTCAGCTTCAACAGCATGCGAAACAAACGAGTTAGCTTCAAATCTATGCGAAACACATGATTTAGCATCAAATCAATGCGAAGTAGAAGGCTGATCTTCGAATCCATGCGAAGCAAATGGTTTAGCTTCAAATACATGTGATATACATGATTTAGCTTCAACAGCATGCGAAACAAATGAATTATATTCAAATCCAAGCGAAACACATGATTTATCTTCAAATCAATGCGAAGTGGATGGCTTATCTTCGAATCCATGCGAAACGAATAGTTTAGCTTCAAATACTTGTGATATACATGATTCAGATTCAACTGCATGCGAAACAAACGAGTTAGCTTAAAATCCATGCGGAACACATGATTTAGCTTCAAATCAATGCGATGTGGAAGGCTTATCTTCGAATCCATGCGAAACGAATAGTTTAGCATCAAATACTTGTGATATACATGATTCAGCTTCAACTGCATGCGAAACAAACGAGTTAGCTTCAAATCCATGCGAAACACATGATTTAGATTCAAATCAATGCGAATTAGAAGGGTTATCTTGAAATCCATGCGAAACGTATGATATAGCTTCAAATACTTGTGATATACATGATTTAGCTTCAACAGCATGCGAAACAAACGAGTTAGCTTCAAATCCATGCGAAAAACATGTTTTAGCATCAAATCAATGCGAAGTAGGAGGCTTATCTTCGATTCCATGCGATACAAATGGTTTAGCTTCAAATACATGTGATGTACATGATTTAGCTTCAACAGCATGCGAAACAAACGAGTTAGCTTCAAATCCATGTGAAACACATGATTTAGCTTCAAATCAATGCGAAGTAGAAGGCTAATCTTCGAATCCATGCGAAACGAATAGTTTAGCTTCAAATACTTGTGATATACATGATTCAGCTTCAACTGCATGCGAAACAAACGAGTTAGCTTCAAATCCATGCGAAACACATGATTTAGATTAAAATCAATGCGAAGTAGAAGGCTTATCTTCGATTCCATGCGAAACAAATGGTTTAGCTTCAAATACTTGTGATATACATGATTTATCTACAACTGCATGCGAAAAAAACGTGTTAGCTTCAACACCAAGCGAAACACATGATTTAGCCTCAAATCAATGCGAAGTAGATGGCTTACTTCGAATAAATGCGAACCAAATGGTTTAGCTTCAAATACTTGTGATATGCATGATTTAGCTTCAACTACTAGCGAAAAAAACGAGTTAGCTTCAATCCAAGCGAAACACATGATTTAGCCTCAAATCAATGCGAATTAGAAGGGTTATCTTCGAATCCATGCGAAACAAATGATATAGCTTCAATACTTGTGATATACATGATTTAGCTTCAACAGCATCCGAAACAAACGAGTTAGCTTAAAATCATTGCGAAACACATGATTTAGATTAAAATCAATGCGAAGTAGAAGGCTTATCTTCGAATCCATGCGAAACAAATGGTTTAGCTTCAAATACTTGTGATATACATGATTTAGCTTCAACTGCATGCGAAACAAACGAGTTAGCTTAAAATCCATGCGGAACACATGATTTAGCTTCAAATCAATGCGAAGTAGAAGGCTGATCTTCGTATCCATGCGAAGCAAATGGTTTAGCTTCAAATACTTTTGATACACTTGATTTAGCTTCAACTGCTCGCGAATCAAACAAGTTAGCTTCAAATCCATGCGAACACATGAATTAGCTTCAAATCAATGCGAAGTAGGAGGCTTATCTTCGATTCCATGCGATACAAATGGTTTAGCTTCAAATACATGTGATGTACATGATTTAGCTTCAACAGCATGTGAAACAAACGAGTTAGCTTCAAATCCATGTGAAACACATGATTTTGCATCAAATCAATGCGAAGTAGAAGGCTAATATTCGAATCCATGCGAAGCAAATGGTTTAGCTTCAAATACTTGTGATCCACTTGAGTTAGCTTCAACAGCATGCGAAACAAACGAGTTAGCTTCAAATCCATGCGAAACACATGATTTAGCATCAAATCAATGCGAAGAGGAATGCTTATCTTCGAATCCATGCGAAACGAATAGTTTAGCTTCAAATACTTGTGATATACATGATTCAGCTTCAACTGCATGCGAAACAAACGAGTTATCTTATAATCCATGCGAAACACATGATTTAGCTTCAAATCAATGCGAAGTAGAAGGCTGATCTTCGAATCCATGCGTAACAAATGGTTTAGCTTCAAATACTTGTGATATGCATGATTTAGCTTCAACAGCATGCGAAACAAACGAGTTAGATTCAAATCCATGCGAAACAAATGACTTAGCATCAAATCAATGCGAAGTAGAAGGCTTAGCTTCGAATCCATGCGTAACAAATGGTATAGCTTCAAATACTTGTGATATACATGATTTAGCTTCAACAGCATGCGAAACAAACGAGTTAGCTTCAAATCCATGCGAAACACATGATTTTGATTCAAATCAATGCGAATTAGAAGGGTTATCTTGGAATCTATGCGAAACGTATGATATAGCTTCAAATACTTGTGATATACATGATTTAGCTTCAACAGCATGCGAAACAAACGAGTTAGCTTCAAATCCATGTGAAACACATGATTTAGCATCAAATCAATGCAAAGTAGAAGGCTAATCTTCGAATCCATGCGAAGCAAATGGTTTAGCTTCAAATACTTGGGATCAACTTGAATAAGCTTCAACAGCATGCGAAACAAACGAGTTAGCTTCAAATCCAAGCGAAACACATGATTTATATTCAAATCAATGCGAAGTGGAAGGCTTATCTCCGAATCCATGCGAAACGAATAGTTTAGCTTCAAATACTTGTGATATACATGATTCAGCTTCGACTGCATGCGAAACAAACGAGTTAGCTTCAAATCCATGCGAAACACATGATTTAGATTAAAATCAATGCGAAGTAGAAGGCTTATCTTCGAATCCATGCGAAACAAATGGATTAGCTACAAATACTTGTGATATACATGATTTAGCTACAACTGCATGCGAAAAAAACGAGTTAGCTTCAAAACCAAGCGAAACACATGATTTAGCCTCAAATCAATGCGAAGTGGATGTCTTAGCTTCGAATAAATGCGAACCAAATGGTTTAGCTTCAAATACTTGTGATATGCATGATTTAGCTTCAACTACTAGCGAAAAAAACGAGTTAGCTTCAAATCCAAGCGAAACACATGATTTAGCCTCAAATCAATGCGAATTAGAAGGGTTATCTACTAATCCATGCGAAACAAATGATATAGCTTCAAATACTCGTGATATACATGATTTAGCTTCAACAACATGCGAAACAAACGAGTTAGATTCAAATCCATGCGAAACACATGATTTAGCATCAAATCAATGCGAAGTGGAAGGCTTAGCTTCGAATAAATGCGAAACAAATGGTTTAGCTTCAAATACTTGTGATATATATGATTTAGCTTCAACAGCATGCGAAACAAACGAGTTAGCTTCAAATCCATGCGAAACACATGATTCAGATTCAAATCAATGCGAAGTAGGAGGCTTATCTTCGATCCCATCCGACACAAATGGTTTATCTTCAAATACTTGTGATATACATGATTTAGCTTCAACAGCATGCGAAACAAACGAGTTAGCTTCAAATCCATGCGAAACACATGATTTAGAATCAAATCAATGCTAAGTAGAAGGCTGATCTTCGAATCCATGCGAAACAAATGGTTTAGCTTCAAATACTTGTGATATACATGATTTAGCTACAACTGCATGCGAAAAAAACGAGTTAGCTTCAAATCCAAGCGAAACACATGATTTAGCTTCAAATCAATGCGAATTGGAAGGGTTATCTTCGAATCCATGCGAAACGTATGATATAGCTTCAAATACTTGTGATATACATGATTTAGCTTCAACAGCAGGCGAAACAAACGAGTTAGCTTCAAAACCAAGCGAAACACATGATTTAGCCTCAAATCAATGCGAAGTAGAAGGCTTAGCTTCGAATAAATGCGAAACGAATAGTTTAGCTTCAAATACTTGTGATATACATGATTCAGCTTCAACTGCATGCGAAAAAAACGAGTTAGCTTCAAATCCAAGCGAAACACATGATTTAGCTTCAAATCAATGCGAATTGGAAGGGTTATCTTCGAATCCATGCGAAGCAAATGGTTTAGCTTCAAATACTTGTGATATACATGATTTAGCTTCAAGAGCATGCGAAACAAACGAGATAGCTTCAAATCCATGCGAAACACATGATTTAGCTTCAAATCAATGCGAAGTCGGAGGCTTATCTTCGATCCCATGCGATACAAATGGTTTAGCTTCAAATACTTGTGATATACATGATTTAGCTTCAACAGCATGCGAAACAAACGAGTTAGCTTCAAATCCATGCGAAACACATGATTTAGCTTCAAATCAATGCGATACAAATGGTTTAGCTTCAAATACTTGTGATATACATGATTTAGCTTCAACAGCATGCGAAACAAACAAGTTAGCTTCAAATCCATTCGAAACACATGATTTAGCTTCAAATCAATGCGAAGTAGGAGGCTTATCTTCGATCCCATGCGATACAAATGGTTTAGCTTCAAATACTTGTGATATACATGATTTAGCTTCAACAGCATGCGAAACAAACGAGTTAGCTTCAAATCCATTCGAAACACATGATTTAGCATCAAATCAATGCGAAGTAGAAGGTTGATCTTCGAATCCATGCGTAACAAATGGTTTAGCTGCAAATACTTGTGATATACATGATTTAGCTTCAACAGCATGCGAAACAAACGAGTTAGCTTCAAATCCATGCGAAACACATGATTTAGCATCAAATCAATGCGAAGTAGAAGGCTTATCTTCGAATCCATGCAAAGCAAATGGTTTAGCTTCAAATACTTGTGATATACATGATTTAGCTTCAACAGCATGCGAAACAAATGAGATATATTCAAATCCAAGCGAAACATATGATTTAGATTAAAATCAATGCGAAGTAGAAGGCTGATCTTCGAATCCATGCGAAGCAAATGGTTTAGCTTCAAATACTTGTGATATACATGATTTAGCTACAACTGCATGCGAAAAAAACGAGTTAGCTTCAAAACCAAGCGAAACACATGATTTAGCCTCAAATCAATGCGAAGTAGAAGGCTTAGCTTCGAATAAATGCGAAACAAATGGTTTAGCTTCAAAAACTTGTGATATATATGATTTAGCTTCAACAGCGAGCGATACAAACGAGTTAGCTTCAAATCCATGCGAAACACATGATTTAGCTTCAAATCAATGCGAAGTAGGAGGCTTATCTTCGATCCCATCCGATACAAATAGTTTAGCTTCAAATACTTGTGATATATATGATTTAGCTTCAAAAGCATGCGAAACAAACGAGTTAGCTTCAAATCCATGCGAAACACATGATTTAGCTTCAAATCAATGCGAATTAGAAGGGTTATCTTGGAATCCATGCGAAACGTATGATATAGCTTCAAATACTTGTGATATACATGATTTAGCTTCAACAGCGTGCGAAACAGACGAGTTAGCATGAAATCCATGCGAAACACATGATTTAGCATCAAATCAATGCGAATTAGAAGGGTTATCTTGGAATACATGCGAAACGTATGATATAGCTTCAAATACTTGTGATATACATGATTTAGCTTCAACAGCGTGCGAAACGAGTTAGCATGAAATCCATGCGAAACACATTATTTAGCATCAAATCAATGCGAAGTAGAAGGCTGATATTCGAATCCATGCGAAGCAAATAGTTTAGCTTCAAATACATGTGATGTACATGATTTAGCTTCAACAGCATGCGAAACAAACGAGTTAGCTTCAAATCCATGTGAAACACATGATTTTGCATCAAATCAATGCGAAGTAGAAGGCTAATATTCGAATCCATGCGAAGCAAATGGTTTAGCTTCAAATACTTGTGATCCACTTGAGTTAGCTTCAACAGCATGCGAAACAACGAGTTAGCTTCAAATCCATGCGAAACACATGATTTAGCATCAAATCAATGCGAAGAGGAATGCTTATCTTCGAATCCATGCGAAACGAATAGTTTAGCTTCAAATACTTGTGATATACATGATTCAGCTTCAACTGCATGCGAAACAAACGAGTTATCTTATAATCCATGCGAAACACATGATTTAGCTTCAAATCAATGCGAAGTAGAAGGCTGATCTTCGAATCCATGCGTAACAAATGGTTTAGCTTCAAATACTTGTGATATGCATGATTTAGCTTCAACAGCATGCGAAACAAACGAGTTAGATTCAAATCCATGCGAAACAAATGACTTAGCATCAAATCAATGCGAAGTAGAAGGCTTAGCTTCGAATCCATGCGTAACAAATGGTATAGCTTCAAATACTTGTGATATACATGATTTAGCTTCAACAGCATGCGAAACAAACGAGTTAGCTTCAAATCCATGCGAAAACACATGATTTTGATTCAAATCAATGCGAATTAGAAGGGTTATCTTGGAATCTATGCGAAACGTATGATATAGCTTCAAATACTTGTGATATACATGATTTAGCTTCAACAGCATGCGAACAAACGAGTTAGCTTCAAATCCATGTGAAACACATGATTTAGCATCAAATCAATGCAAAGTAGAAGGCTAATCTTCGAATCCATGCGAAGCAAATGGTTTAGCTTCAAATACTTGGGATCAACTTGAATAAGCTTCAACAGCATGCGAAACAAACGAGTTAGCTTCAAATCCAAGCGAAACACATGATTTATATTCAAATCAATGCGAAGTGGAAGGCTTATCTCCGAATCCATGCGAAACGAATAGTTTAGCTTCAAATACTTGTGATATACATGATTCAGCTTCGACTGCATGCGAAACAAACGAGTTAGCTTCAAATCCATGCGAAACACATGATTTAGATTAAAATCAATGCGAAGTAGAAGGCTTATCTTCGAATCCATGCGAAACAAATGGATTAGCTACAAATACTTGTGATATACATGATTTAGCTACAACTGCATGCGAAAAAAACGAGTTAGCTTCAAACCAAGCGAAACACATGATTTAGCCTCAAATCAGTGCGAAGTGGATGGCTTAGCTTCGAATAAATGCGAACCAAATGGTTTAGCTTCAAATACTTGTGATATGCATGATTTAGCTTCAACTACTAGCGAAAAAAAACGAGTTAGCTTCAAATCCAAGCGAAACACATGATTTAGCCTCAAATCAATGCGAATTAGAAGGGTTATCTACTAATCCATGCGAAACAAATGATATAGCTTCAAATACTCGTGATATACATGATTTAGCTTCAACAACATGCGAAACAAACGAGTTAGATTCAAATCCATGCGAAACACATGATTTAGCATCAATCAATGCGAAGTGAAGGCTTAGCTTCGAATAAATGCGAAACAAATGGTTTAGCTTCAAATACTTGTGATATATATGATTTAGCTTCAACAGCATGCGAAACAAACGAGTTAGCTTCAAATCCATGCGAAAACACATGATTCAGATTCAATCAATGCGAAGTAGGAGGCTTATCTTCGATCCCATCCGACACAAATGGTTTATCTTCAATACTTGTGATATACATGATTTAGCTTCAACAGCATGCGAAACAAACGAGTTAGCTTCAAATCCATGCGAAACACATGATTTAGAATCAAATCAATGCTAAGTAGAAGGCTGATCTTCGAATCCATGCGAAACAAATGGTTTAGCTTCAAATACTTGTGATATACATGATTTAGCTACAACTGCATGCGAAAAAAACGAGTTAGCTTCAAATCCAAGCGAAACACATGATTTAGCTTCAAATCAATGCGAATTGGAAGGGTTTATCTTCGAATCCATGCGAAACGTATGATATAGCTTCAAATACTTGTGATATACATGATTTAGCTTCAACAGCAGGCGAAACAAACGAGTTAGCTTCAAACCAAGCGAAACACATGATTTAGCCTCAAATCAATGCGAAGTAGAAGGCTTAGCTTCGAATAAATGCGAAACGAATAGTTTAGCTTCAAATACTTGTGATATACATGATTCAGCTTCAACTGCATGCGAAACAAACGAGTTAGCTTTAAATCCATGCGAAACACATGATTTAGATTAAAATCAATGCGAAGTAGAAGGCTTATCTTCGAATCCATGCGAAACAAATGGTTTAGCTTCAAATACTTGTGATATACATGATTTAGCTACAACTGCATGCGAAAAAAACGAGTTAGCTTCAAATCCAAGCGAAACACATGATTTAGCTTCAAATCAATGCGAATTGGAAGGGTTATCTTCGAATCCATGCGAAGCAAATGGTTTAGCTTCAAATACTTGTGATATACATGATTTAGCTTCAAGAGCATGCGAAACAAACGAGATAGCTTCAAATCCATGCGAAACACATGATTTAGCTTCAAATCAATGCGAAGTCGGAGGCTTATCTTCGATCCCATGCGATACAAATGGTTTAGCTTCAAATACTTGTGATATACATGATTTAGCTTCAACAGCATGCGAAACAAACGAGTTAGCTTCAAATCCATGCGAAACACATGATTTAGCTTCAAATCAATGCGATACAAATGGTTTAGCTTCAAATACTTGTGATATACATGATTTAGCTTCAACAGCATGCGAAACAAACAAGTTAGCTTCAAATCCCATTCGAAACACATGATTTAGCTTCAAATCAATGCGAAGTAGGAGGCTTATCTTCGATCCCATGCGATACAAATGGTTTAGCTTCAAATACTTGTGATATACATGATTTAGCTTCAACAGCATGCGAAACAAACGAGTTAGCTTCAAATCCATTCGAAACACATGATTTAGCATCAATCAATGCGAAGTAGAAGGTTGATCTTCGAATCCATGCGTAACAATGGTTTAGCTGCAAATACTTGTGATATACATGATTTAGCTTCAACAGCATGCGAAACAAACGAGTTAGCTTCAATCCATGCGAAACACATGATTTAGCATCAAATCAATGCGAAGTAGAAGGCTTATCTTCGAATCCATGCAAAGCAAATGGTTTAGCTTCAAATACTTGTGATATACATGATTTAGCTTCAACAGCATGCGAAACAAATGAGATATATTCAAATCCAAGCGAAACATATGATTTAGATTAAATCAATGCGAAGTAGAAGGCTGATCTTCGAATCCATGCGAAGCAAATGGTTTAGCTTCAAATACTTGTGATATACATGATTTAGCTACAACGGCATGCGGAAAAAAACGAGTTAGCTTCAAAACAAGCGAAACACATGATTTAGCCTCAAATCAATGCGAAGTAGAAGGCTTAGCTTCGAATAAATGCGAAACAAATGGTTTAGCTTCAAAAACTTGTGATATATATGATTTAGCTTCAACAGCGAGCGATACAAACGAGTTAGCTTCAAATCCATGCGAAACACATGATTTAGCTTCAAATCAATGCGAAGTAGGAGGCTTATCTTCGATCCCATCCGATACAAATAGTTTAGCTTCAAATACTTGTGATATATATGATTTAGCTTCAAAAGCATGCGAAACAAACGAGTTAGCTTCAAATCCATGCGAAACACATGATTTAGCTTCAAATCAATGCGAATTAGAAGGGTTATCTTGGAATCCATGCGAAACGTATGATATAGCTTCAAATACTTGTGATATACATGATTTAGCTTCAGCAGCGTGCGAAACAGACGAGTTAGCATGAAATCCATGCGAAACACATGATTTAGCATCAAATCAATGCGAATTAGAAGGGTTATCTTGGAATACATGCGAAACGTATGATATAGCTTCAAATACTTGTGATATACATGATTTAGCTTCAACAGCGTGCGAAACAGACGAGTTAGCATGAAATCCATGCGAAACACATGATTTAGCATCAAATCAATGCGAAGTAGAAGGCTGATATTCGAATCCATGCGAAGCAAATAGTTTAGCTTCAAATACTTGTGATATACATGATTTAGCTACAACTGCATTGCGAAAAAAACGAGTTAGCTTCAAATCCAAGCGAAACACATGATTTAGCTTCAAATCAATGCGAATTGGAAGGGTTATCTTCGAATCCATGCGAAACGTATGATATAGCTTCAAATACTTGTGATATACATGATTTAGCTTCAACAGCAGGCGAAACAAACGAGTTAGCTTCAAAACTAAGCGAAACACATGATTTAGCCTCAAATCAATGCGAAGTAGAAGGCTTAGCTTCGAATAAATGCGAAACGAATAGTTTAGCTTCAAATACTTGTGATATACATGATTCAGCTTCAACTGCATGCGAAACAAACGAGTTAGCTTTAAATCCATGCGAAACACATGATTTAGGTTAAAATCAGATGCGAAGTAGAAGGCTTATCTTCGAATCCATGCGAAACAAATGGTTTAGCTTCAAATACTTGTGATATACATGATTTAGCTACAACTGCATGCGAAAAAAACGAGTTAGCTTCAAATCCAAGCGAAACACATGATTTAGCTTCAAATCAATGCGAATTGGAAGGGTTATCTTCGAATCCATGCGAAGCAAATGGTTTAGCTTCAAATACTTGTGATATACAGATTTAGCTTCAAGAGCATGCGAAACAAACGAGATAGCTTCAAATCCATGCGAAACACATGATTTAGCTTCAAATCAATGCGAAGTCGGAGGCTTTATCTTCGATCCCATGCGATACAAATGGTTTAGCTTCAAATACTTGTGATATACATGATTTAGCTTCAACAGCATGCGAAACAAACGAGTTAGCTTCAAATCCATTCGAAACACATGATTTAGCTTCAAATCAATGCGAAGTAGAAGGTTGATCTTCGAATCCATGCGTAACAAATGGTTTAGCTGCAATACTTGTGATATACATGATTTAGCTTCAACAGCATGCGAAACAAACCGAGTTAGCTTCAAATCCATGCGAAACACATGATTTAGCATCAAATCAATGCGAAGTAGAAGGCTTATCTTCGAATCCATGCAAAGCAAATGGTTTAGCTTCAAATACTTGTGATATACATGATTTAGCTTCAACAGCATGCGAAACAAATGAGATATATTCAAATCCAAGCGAAACATATGATTTAGATTAAAATCATGCGAAGTAGAAGGCTGATCTTCGAATCCATGCGAAGCAAATGGTTTAGCTTCAAATACTTGTGATATACATGATTTAGCTACAACTGCATGCGAAAAAAACGAGTTAGCTTCAAAACCAAGCGAAACACATGATTTAGCCTCAAATCATGCGAAGTAGAAGGCTTAGCTTCGAATAAATGCGAAACAAATGGTTTAGCTTCAAAAACTTGTGATATATATGATTTAGCTTCAAAAGCATGCGAAACAAACGAGTTAGCTTCAAATCCATGCGAAACACATGATTAGCTTCAAATCAATGCGAATTAGAAGGGTTATCTTGGAATCCATGCGAAACGTATGATATAGCTTCAAATACTTGTGATATACATGATTTAGCTTCAACAGCGTGCGAAACAGACGAGTTAGCATGAAATCCATGCGAAACACATGATTTAGCATCAAATCAATGCGAATTAGAAGGGTTATCTTGGAATACATGCGAAACGTATGATATAGCTTCAAATACTTGTGATATACATGATTTAGCTTCAAACAGCGTGCGAAACAGACGAGTTAGCATGAAATCCATGCGAAACACATGATTTAGCATCAAATCAATGCGAAGTAGAAGGCTGATCTTCGAATCCATGCGAAGCAAATAGTTTAGCTTCAAATACTTGTGATATACATGATTTAGCTTCAACAGCATGCGAAACAAATGAGTTATATTCAAATCCAAGCGAAACATATGATTTATCTTCAAATCTATGCGAATTAGGAGGGTAATCTTGGAATCCATGCGAAACGTATGATATAGCTTCAAATACTTGTGATATACATGATTTAGCTTCAACAGCATGCGAAACAAACGAGTTAGCTTCAAAACCAAGCGAAACACATGATTTAGCCTCAAATCAATGCGAAGTAGAAGGCTTAGCTTCGAATAAATGCGAAACGAATAGTTTAGCTTCAAATACTTGTGATATACATGATTCAGCTTCAACTGCATGCGAAACAAACGAGTTAGCTTTAAATCCATGCGAAACACGTGATTTAGCATCAAATCAATGCGAAGTAGAAGGCTGATCATCGAATCCATGCGTAACAAATGGTTTAGCTGCAAATACTTGTGATATACATGATTTAGCTTCAACAGCATGCGAAACAAACGAGTTAGCTTCAAATCCATGCGAAACACATGATTTAGCATCAAATCAATGCGAAGTAGAAGGCTGATCTTCGAATCCATGCAAAAGCAAATGGTTTAGCTTCAAGTACTTATGATATACATGATTTAGCTTCAACAGCATGCGAAACAAATGAGTTATATTCAAATCAAGCGAAACACATGATTTATCTTCAAATCTATGCGAATTAGGAGGGTTATCTTGGAATTCATGCGAAACGTATGATATAGCTTCAAATACTTGTGATATACATGATTTAGCTTCAACAGCATGCGAAACAAACGAGTCAGCTTCAAAACCAAGCGAAACATATGATTTAGCCTCAAATCAATGCGACGTAGATGCTTAGTTTCGAATAAATGCGAAACAAATGGTTTAGCTTCAAATATTTGTGATATATATGATTTAGCTTCAACAGCATGCGAAACAAACGAGTTTGCTTCAAATCCATGCCAAACACATGATTTAGCTTCAAATCAATGCGAAGTAGGAGGCTTATCTTCGATCCCATCCGATACAAATAGTTTAGCTTCAAATACCTGTGATATACATGATTTAGCTTCAACAGCATGCGAAACAAACGAATTAGCTTCAAATCCATGCGAAACACATGATTTAGCATCAAATCAATGCTAGGTAGAAGGCTGATCTTCGAATCCATGCGTAACAAATGGTTTAGCTTCAAATACTTGTGATATACATGATTTAGCTTAAACAGCATGCGAAACAAATGAGTTATCTTCAAATCCAAGCGAAACACATGATTTATCTTCAAATCAATGCGAAGTAGAAAGCTTAGCTTCAAAACCATGGGAATCAAATGGTTTAGTTTCAAACACTTGTGATATACATGATTCAGCTTCAACTGCATGCGAAACAACCGAGTTAGCTTTAAATCCATGCGAAACACATGATTTAGATTAAAATCAATGCGAAGTAGAAGGCTGATATTCGAATCCATGCGTAACAAATGGTTTAGCTTCAAATACTTGTGATATACATGATTCAGCTTCAACTGCATGCGAAACAAACGAGTTAGCTTCAAATCCATGCGAAACACATGATTTAGATTAAAATTAATGCGAAGTAGAAGGCTGATCTTCGAATCCATGCGAAGCAAATGGTTTAGCTTCAAATACTTGTGATATACATGATTCAGCTTCAACTGCATGCGAAACAAACGAGTTAGCTTCAAATCCATGCGAAACACATGATTTAGATTAAAATCAATGCGAAGTAGCAGGCTGATCTTCGAATCCATGCGAAGCAAATGGTTTAGCTTCAAATACTTGTGATATACATGATTTAGCTACAACTGCATGCGAAAAAAACGAGTTAGCTTCAAAACCAAGCGAAACACATGATTTAGCCTCAAATCAATGCGAATTAGAAGGGTTATCTTGGAATCCATGCGAAACGTATGATATAGCTTCAAATACTTGTGATATACATGATTTAGCTTCAACAGCATGCGAAACAAACGAGTTAGCTTCAAATCCATGCAAAACACATGATTTAGCATCAAATCAATGCGATGTAGAAGGCTGATCTTCGAATCCATGCGAAGCGAATGGTTTAGCTTCAAATACTTGTGATATACATGATTTAGCTTCAACAGCATGCGAAACAAAGGAGTTATGTTCAAATCCAAGCGAAACACATGATTTATCTTCAAATCAATGCGAAGTGGAAGGCTTATCTTCGAATCCATGCGAAACGAATGGTTTAGCTTCAAATACTTGTGATATACATGATTCAGCTTCAACTGCATGCGAAACAAACGAGTTAGCTTCAAATCCATGCGAAACACATGATTTAGATTAAAATCAATGCGAAGTAGAAGGCTTAGCTTCGAATAAATGCGAAACAAATGGTTTAGCTTCAAATACTTGTGATATATATGATTTAGCTTCAACAGCATGCGAAATGTACGAGTTAGATTCAAATCGTAGCGATACACTTGATTTAGCTTCAAATCAATGCGAAGTAGAAGGATTATCTTCGAATCCATGCCAAATAAATGGTTTAGCTTCAAATACTTGTGATATACACGATTTAGCTTCAACTGCATGCGAAACAAACGAGTTAGCATATAATCCATGCGAAACACATGATTTAGCTTCAAATCAATGCGAAGTAGAAGGGTTATCTCCGTATCCATGCAAAACAAATGGATCAGCTTCATATACTTGTGATATACACGATTTAGCTTAAACTGCATGCGAAACAAACGAGTTAGCTTATAATCCATGCAAAACACATGACTTAGCTTCAAATCAATGCGAAGTAGAAGGCTTATCTTTGAATCCACGTGAAACGAATAGTTTAGCTTCAAATAATTGTGATATACATGATTCAGCTTCAACTGCATGCGAAACAAACGAGTTAGCTTCAAATCCATGCGAAACACATGACTTAGATTAAAATCAATGCGAAGTAGAAGGCTTATCTTAGAATCCATGCGAAACAAATGGATCAGCTTCATATACTTGTGATATACACGATTTAGCTTCAACTGCATGCGAAACAAACGAGTTAGCTTATAATCCATGCAAAACACATGATTTAGCTTCAAATTAATGCGAAGTAGAAGGGTTATCTTCGTATCCATGCGAAACAAATGGTTTAGCTTCAAATACTTGTAATATACATGATTTAGCTTCAACAGCATGCGAAACAAACGAGTAAGCTTCAAATCCATGCGAAACACATGATTTAGCATCAAATCAATGCGAAGTAGAAGGCTGATCTTCGAATCCATGCGAAGCAAATGGTTTAGCTTCAAATACTTGCGATATACATGATTTAGCTTCAACAGCATGCGAAATGTACGAGTTAGATTCAAATCCATGCGAAACACATGATTTAGCTTCAAATCAATGCGAAGTAGAAGGGTTATCTTGGAATCCATGCGAAACGTATGATATAGCTTCAAATACTTGTGATATACATGATTAGCTTCAACAGCATGCGAAACAAACGAGTTAGCTTCAAATCCATGCAAAACACATGATTAGCATCAAATCAATGCGATGTAGAAGGCTGATCTTCGAATCCATGCGAAGCGAATGGTTTAGCTTCAAATACTTGTGATATACATGATTTAGCTTCAACAGCATGCGAAACAAAGGAGTTATGTTCAAATCCAAGCGAAACACATGATTTATCTTCAAATCAATGCGAAGTGGAAGGCTTATCTTCGAATCCATGCGAACGAATGGTTTAGCTTCAAATACTTGTGATATACATGATTCAGCTTCAACTGCATGCGAAACAAACGAGTTAGCTTCAAATCCATGCGAAACACATGATTTAGATTAAAATCAATGCGAAGTAGAAGGCTTAGCTTCGAATAAATGCGAAACAAATGGTTTAGCTTCAAATACTTGTGATATATATGATTTAGCTTCAACAGCATGCGAAATGTACGAGTTAGATTCAAATCGTAGCGATACACTTGATTTAGCTTCAAATCAATGCGAAGTAGAAGGATTATCTTCGAATCCATGCCAAATAAATGGTTTAGCTTCAAATACTTGTGATATACACGATTTAGCTTCAACTGCATGCGAAACAAACGAGTTAGCATATAATCCATGCGAAACACATGATTTAGCTTCAATCAATGCGAAGTAGAAGGGTTATCTCCGTATCCATGCAAAACAAATGGATCAGCTTCATATACTTGTGATATACACGATTTAGCTTAAACTGCATGCGAAACAAACGAGTTAGCTTATAATCCATGCAAAACACATGACTTAGCTTCAAATCAATGCGAAGTAGAAGGCTTATCTTTGAATCCACGTGAAACGAATAGTTTAGCTTCAAATAATTGTGATATACATGATTCAGCTTCAACTGCATGCGAAACGAACGAGTTAGCTTCAAATCCATGCGAAACACATGACTTAGATTAAAATCAATGCGAAGTAGAAGGCTTATCTTAGAATCCATGCGAAACAAATGGATCAGCTTCATATACTTGTGATATACACGATTTAGCTTCAACTGCATGCGAAACAAACGAGTTAGCTTATAATCCATGCAAAACACATGATTTAGCTTCAAATTAATGCGAAGTAGAAGGGTTATCTTCGTATCCATGCGAAACAAATGGTTTAGCTTCAAATACTTGTAATATACATGATTTAGCTTCAACAGCATGCGAAACAAACGAGTAAGCTTCAAATCCATGCGAAACACATGATTTAGCATCAAATCAATGCGAAGTAGAAGGCTGATCTTCGAATCCATGCGAAGCAAATGGTTTAGCTTCAAATACTTGCGATATACATGATTTAGCTTCAACAGCATGCGGAACAAACGAGTTAGATTCAAATCCATGCGAAATACATGATTTAGCTTCAAATCAATGCGAAGTAGAAGGCTTATCTTCGTATCCATGCGAAACAAATGGTTGGTTGAGCTGCAAATACTTCTGATATACGTGATTTAGCTTCAACTGCATGCGAAACAAACGAGTTAACTTCGAATCCATGCGAAACGAATAGTTTAGCTTCAAATACTTGTGATGTACATGATTCAGCTTCAACAGCATGCGAAACAAACGAGTTAGCTTCAAATCTATGCGAAACACATGATTTAGCATCAAATCAATGCGAAGTAGAAGGCTGATCTTCGAATCCATGCGAAGCAAATGGTTTAGCTTCAAATACATGTGATATACATGATTTAGATTCAACAGCATGCGAAACAAATGAGTTATATTCAAATCCAAGCGAAACACATGATTTATCTTCAAATCAATGCGAAGTGGATGGCTTATCTTCGAATCCATGCGAAACGAATAGTTTAGCTTCAAATACTTGTGATATACATGATTCAGCTTCAACTGCATGCGAAACAAACGAGTTAGCTTCAAATCCATGCGAAACACATGATTTAGATTAAAATCAATGCGAAGTAGCAGGCTTATCTTCGAATCCATGCGAAACAAATGGTTTAGCTTCAAATGCTTGTGATATACATGATTTAGCTTCAACAGCATCCGAAACAAACGAGTTAGCTTAAAATCATTGCGGAACACATGATTTAGATTAAAATCAATACGAAGTAGAATTCTTATCTTCGAATCCATGCGAAACGAATAGTTTAGCTTCAAATACTTGTGATATACATGATTCAGCTTCAACAGCATGCGAAATAAACGAGTTAGATTCAAATCCATGCGAAACACATGATTTAACTTCAAATCAATGCGAAGCAGAAGGCTTATCTTCGTATCCATGCGAAACAAATGGTTTAGCTGCAAATACTTCTGATATACGTGATTTAGCTTCAACTGCATGCGAAACAAACGAGTTAACTTCGAATCCATGCGAAACGAATAGTTTAGCTTCAAATACTTGTGATGTACATGATTCAGCTTCAACAGCATGCGAAACAAACGAGTTAGCTTCAAATCTATGCGAAACACATGATTTAGCATCAAATCAGTGCGAAGTAGAAGGCTGATCTTCGAATCCATGCGAAGCAAATGGTTTAGCTTCAAATACATGTGATATACATGATTTAGCTTCAACAGCATGCGAAACAAATGAATTATATTCAAATCCAAGCGAAACACATGATTTATCTTCAAATCAATGCGAAGTGGATGGCTTATCTTCGAATCCATGCGAAACGAATAGTTTAGCTTCAAATACTTGTGATATACATGATTCAGCTTCAACTGCATGCGAAACAAACGAGTTAGCTTAAAATCCATGCGGAACACATGATTTAGCTTCAAATCAATGCGATGTGGAAGGCTTATCTTCGAATCCATGCGAAACGAATAGTTTAGCATCAAATACTTGTGATATACATGATTCAGCTTCAACTGCATGCGAAACAAACGAGTTAGCTTCAAATCCATGCGAAACACATGATTTAGATTAAAATTAATGCGAAGTAGAAGGCTGATCTTCGAATCCATGCGAAGCAAATGGTTTAGCTTCAAATACTTGTGATATACATGATTTAGCTACAACTGCATGCGAAAAAAACGAGTTAGCTTCAAAACCAAGCGAAACACATGATTTAGCCTCAAATCAATGCGAAGTAGAAGGCTTAGCTTCGAATAAATGCGAAACAAATGGTTTAGCTTCAAATACTTGTGATATATATGATTTAGCTTTAACAGCATGCGATACAAACGAGTTAGCTTCAAATCCATGCGAAACACATGATTTAGCTTCAAATCAATGCGAAGTAGGAGGCTTATCTTCGATCCCATCCGATACAAATAGTTTAGCTTCAAATACTTGTGATATACATGATTTAGCTTCAACAGCATGCGAAACAAACGAGTTAGCTTCAAATCCATGCGAAACACATGATTTAGCTTCAAATCAATGCGAATTAGAAGGGTTATCTTGGAATCCATGCGAAACGTATGATTTAGCTTCAAATACTTGTGATATACATGATTTAGCTTCAACAGCATGCGAAACAGACGAGTCAGCATGAAATCCATGCGAAACACATGATTTAGCATCAAATCAATGCGAAGTAGAAGGCTGATCTTCGAATCCATGCGTAACACATGGTTTAGATTCAAATACTTGTGATATACATGATTTAGCTTCAACAGCATGCGAAACAAACGAGTTAGCTTCAAATCCATGCGAAATACATGATTTAGCTTCAAATCAATGCGAATTAGAAGGGTTATCTTGGAATCCATGCGAAACGTATTATATAGCTTCAAATACTTGTGATATACATGATTTAGCTTCAACAGCATGCGAAACAAACGAGTTAGCTTCAAATCCATGCGAAACACATGTTTTAGCATCAAATCAATGCGAAGTAGAAGGCTGATCTTCGAATCCATGCGAAACGTATGATATAGATTCAAATACTTGTGATATACATGATTTAGCTTCAACAGCATGCGAAACAGACGAGTTAGCATGAAATCCATGCGAAACACATGATTTAGCATCAAATCAATGCGAAGTAGATGGCTGACCTTCGAATCCATGCGAAGCAAATGGTTTAGCTTCAAATACTTGTGATATACATGATTTAGCTTCAACAGCATGCGAAGCAAATGAGTTATATTCAAATCCAAGCGACACACATGATTTATCTTCAAATCTATGCGAATTAGGAGGGTTATCTTGGAATCCATGCGAAACGTATGATATAACTTCAAATACTTGTGATATAAATGATTTAGCTTCAACAGCATGCGAAACAAACGAGTTAGCTTCAAAACCAAGCGAAACACATGATTTAGCCTCAAATCAATGCGAAGTAGAAGGATTAGCTTCGAATAAATGCGAAACAAATGGTTTAGCTTCAAATACTTGTGATATATATGATTTAGCTTCAACAGCATGCGAAACAAACGAGTTAGCTTCAAATCCATGCGAAACACATGATTTAGCTTCAAATCAATGCGAAGTAGGAGGCTTATCTTCGATCCCATGCGATACAAATAGTTTAGCTTCAAATACTTGTGATATACGTGATTTATCTTCAACAGCATGCGAAACAAATGAGTTACATTCAAATCCAAGCGAAACACATGATTTAGATTCAAATCAATGCGAATTAGAAGGGTTATCTTGGAATCCATGCGAAACGTATGATATAGCTTCAAATACTTGTGATATACATGATTTAGCTTCAACAGCATGCGAAACAAACGAGTTAGCTTCAAATCCATGCAAAACACATGATTTAGCATCAAATCAATGCGATGTAGAAGGCTGATCTTCGAATCCATGCGAAGCGAATGGTTTAGCTTCAAATACTTGTGATATACATGATTTAGCTTCAACAGCATGCGAAACAAAGGAGTTATGTTCAAATCCAAGCGAAACACATGATTTATCTTCAAATCAATGCGAAGTGGAAGGCTTATCTTCGAATCCATGCGAAACGAATGGTTTAGCTTCAAATACTTGTGATATACATGATTCAGCTTCAACTGCATGCGAAACAAACGAGTTAGCTTCAAATCCATGCGAAACACATGATTTAGATTAAAATCAATGCGAAGTAGAAGGCTTATCTTCGAATCCATGCGAAACAAATGGTTTAGCTTCAAATACTTGTGATATACATGATTTAGCTACAACTGCATGCGAAAAAAACGAGTTAGCTTCAAAACCAAGCGAAACACATGATTTAGCCTCAAATCAATGCGAAGTAGAAGGCTTAGCTTCGAATAAATGCGAAACAAATGGTTTAGCTTCAAATACTTGTGATATATATGATTTAGCTTCAACAGCATGCGAAATGTACGAGTTAGATTCAAATCCTAGCGATACACTTGATTTAGCTTCAAATCAATGCGAAGTAGAAGGATTATCTTCGAATCCATGCCAAATAAATGGTTTAGCTTCAAATACTTGTGATATACACGATTTAGCTTCAACTGCATGCGAAACAAACGAGTTAGCATATAATCCATGCGAAACACATGATTTAGCTTCAAATCAATGCGAAGTAGAAGGGTTATCTCCGTATCCATGCGAAACAAATGGTTTAGCTTCAAATACTTGTGATATACATGATTTAGCTTCAACAGCATGCGAAACAAACGAGTAAGCTTCAAATCCATGCGAAACACATGATTTAGCATCAAATCAATGCGAAGTAGAAGACTTATCTTCGAATCCATGCAAAACAAATGGATCAGCTTCATATACTTGTGATATACACGATTTAGCTTCAACTGCATGCGAAACAAACGAGTTAGCTTATAATCCATGCAAAACACATGACATAGCTTCAAATCAATGCGAAGTAGAAGGCTTATCTTTGAATCCACGTGAAACGAATAGTTTAGCTTCAAATAATTGTGATATACATGATTCAGCTTCAACTGCATGCGAAACAAACGAGTTAGCTTCAAATCCAAGCGAAACACATGACTTAGATTAAAATCAATGCGAAGTAGAAGGCTTATCTTCGAATCCATGCGAAACAAATGGATCAGCTTCATATACTTGTGATATACACGATTTAGCTTCAACTGCATGCGAAACAAACGAGTTAGCTTATAATCCATGCAAAACACATGATTTAGCTTCAAATCAATGCGAAGTAGAAGGGTTATCTTCGTATCCATGCGAAACAAATGGTTTAGCTTCAAATACTTGTGATATACATGATTTAGCTTCAACAGCATGCGAAACAAACGAGTAAGCTTCAAATCCATGCGAAACACATGATTTAGCATCAAATCAATGCGAAGTAGAAGGCTGATCTTCGAATCCATGCGAAGCAAATGGTTTAGCTTCAAATACTTGCGATATACATGATTTAGCTTCAACAGCATGCGAAACAAACGAGTTAGATTCAAATCCATGCGAAATACATGATTTAGCTTCAAATCAATGCGAAGTAGAAGGCTTATCTTCGTATCCATGCGAAACAAATGGTTTAGCTGCAAATACTTCTGATATACGTGATTTAGCTTCAACTGCATGCGAAACAAACGAGTTAACTTCGAATCCATGCGAAACGAATAGTTTAGCTTCAAATACTTGTGATGTACATGATTCAGCTTCAACAGCATGCGAAACAAACGAGTTAGCTTCAAATCTATGCGAAACACATGATTTAGCATCAAATCAATGCGAAGTAGAAGGCTGATCTTCGAATCCATGCGAAGCAAATGGTTTAGCTTCAAATACATGTGATATACATGATTTAGCTTCAACAGCATGCGAAACAAATGAGTTATATTCAAATCCAAGCGAAACACATGATTTATCTTCAAATCAATGCGAAGTGGATGGCTTATCTTCGAATCCATGCGAAACGAATAGTTTAGCTTCAAATACTTGTGATATACATGATTCAGCTTCAACTGCATGCGAAACAAACGAGTTAGCTTCAAATCCATGCGAAACACATGATTTAGATTAAAATCAATGCGAAGTAGCAGGCTTATCTTCGAATCCATGCGAAACAAATGGTTTAGCTTCAAATGCTTGTGATATACATGATTTAGCTTCAACAGCATCCGAAACAAACGAGTTAGCTTAAAATCATTGCGGAACACATGATTTAGATTAAAATCAATACGAAGTAGAATTCTTATCTTCGAATCCATGCGAAACGAATAGTTTAGCTTCAAATACTTGTGATATACATGATTCAGCTTCAACAGCATGCGAAATAAACGAGTTAGATTCAAATCCATGCGAAACACATGATTTAACTGCAAATCAATGCGAAGCAGAAGGCTTATCTTCGTATCCATGCGAAACAAATGGTTTAGCTTCAAATACTTGTGATGTACATGATTCAGCTTCAACAGCATGCGAAACAAACGAGTTAGCTTCAAATCTATGCGAAACACATGATTTAGCATCAAATCAATGCGAAGTAGAAGGCTGATCTTCGAATCCATGCGAAGCAAATGGTTTAGCTTCAAATACATGTGATATACATGATTTAGCTTCAACAGCATGCGAAACAAATGAGTTATATTCAAATCCAAGCGAAACACATGATTTATCTTCAAATCAATGCGATGTGGAAGGCTTATCTTCGAATCCATGCGAAACGAATAGTTTAGCATCAAATACTTGTGATATACATGATTCAGCTTCAACTGCATGCGAAACAAACGAGTTAGCTTCAAATCCATGCGAAACACATGATTTAGATTAAAATCAATGCGAAGTAGAAGGTTTATCTTCGAATTCATGCGAAACAAATGGTTTAGCGTCAAATACTTGTGATATACATGATTTAGCTTCAACTGCATGCGAAACAAACGAGTTAGCTTATAATCCATGCGAAACACATGATTTAGCTTCAAATCAATGCGAAGTAGAAGGCTGATCTTCGAATCCATGCGTAACAAATGGTTTAGCTTCAAATACTTGTCATATGCATGATTTAGCTTCAACAGCATGCGAAACAAACGAGTTAGATTCAAATCCATGCGAAACAAAATGACTTAGCATCAAATCAATGCGAAGTAGAAGTCTTAGCTTCGAATCCATGCGTAACAAATGGTATAGCTTCAAATACTTGTGATATACATGATTTAGCTTCAACAGCATGCGAAACAAACGAGTTAGCTTCAATTCATGCGAAACACATGATTTAGCTTCAAATCAATGCGAAGTAGAAGGCTGATCTTCGAATCCATGCGAAGCAAATGGTTTAACATCAAATACTTTTGATACACTTGATTTAGCTTCAACAGCATGCGAAACAAACGAGTTAGCTTCAAATCCATGCGAAACACATGATTTAACTTCAAATCAATGCGAAGCAGAAGGCTTATCTTCGTATCCATGCGAAACAAATGGTTTAGCTGCAAATACTTCTGATATACGTGATTTAGCTTCAACTGCATGCGAAACAAACGAGTTAACTTCGAATCCATGCGAAACGAATAGTTTAACTTCAAATACTTGTGATATACATGATTCAGCTTCAACTGCATGCGAAACAAACGAGTTAGCTTCAAATCCATGCGAAACACATGATTTAGATTAAAATCAATGCGAAGTAGAAGGCTTATCTTCGATTCCATGCGAAACAAATGGTTTAGCTTCAAATACTTGTGATATACATGATTTATCTACAACTGCATGCGAAAAAAACGTGTTAGCTTCAACACCAAGCGAAACACATGATTTAGCCTCAAATCAATGCGAAGTAGATGGCTTACTTCGAATAAATGCGAACCAAATGGTTTAGCTTCAAATACTTGTGATATGCATGATTTAGCTTCAACTACTAGCGAAAAAAACGAGTTAGCTTCAAATCCAAGCGAAACACATGATTTAGCCTCAAATCAATGCGAATTAGAAGGGTTATCTTCGAATCCATGCGAAACAAATGATATAGCTTCAAATACTTGTGATATACATGATTTAGCTTCAACAGCATCCGAAACAAACGAGTTAGCTTAAAATCATTGCGAAACACATGATTTAGATTAAAATCAATGCGAAGTAGAAGGCTTATCTTCGAATCCATGCGAATTAAATGGTTTAGCTTCAAATACTTGTGATATACATGATTTAGCTTCAACTGCATAAGAAACAAACGAGTTAGCTTAAAATCCATGCGGAACACATGATTTAGCTTCAAATCAATGCGAAGTAGAAGGCTGATCTTCGTATCCATGCGAAGCAAATGGTTTAGCTTCAAATACTTTTGATACACTTGATTTAGCTTCAACTGCTCGCGAATCAAACAAGTTAGCTTCAAATCCATGCGAACACATGAATTAGCTTCAAATCAATGCGAAGTAGGAGGCTTATCTTCGATTCCATGCGATACAAATGGTTTAGCTTCAAATACATGTGATGTACATGATTTAGCTTCAACAGCATGCGAAACAAACGAGTTAGCTTCAAATCCATTCGAAACACGTGATTTAGCATCAAATCAATGCGAAGTAGAAGGCTGATCATCGAATCCATGCGTAACAAATGGTTTAGCTTCAAATACTTGTGATCCACTTGAGTTAGCTTCAACAGCATGCGAAACAAACGAGTTAGCTTCAAATCCATGCGAAACACATGATTTAGCATCTAATCAATGCGAAGAGGAATGCTTATCTTCGAATCCATGCGAAACGAATAGTTTAGCTTCAAATACTTGTGATATACATGATTCAGCTTCAACTGCATGCGAAACAAACGAGTTATCTTATAATCCATGCGAAACACATGATTTAGCTTCAAATCAATGCGAAGTAGAAGGCTGATCTTCGAATCCATGCGTAACAAATGGTTTAGCTTCAAATACTTGTGATATGCATGATTTAGCTTCAACAGCATGCGAAACAAACGAGTTAGCTTCAAATCCATGCGAAACACATGATTTTGATTCAAATCAATGCGAATTAGAAGGGTTATCTTGGAATCTATGCGAAACGTATGATATAGCTTCAAATACTTGTGATATACATGATTTAGCTTCAACAGCATGCGAAACAAACGAGTTAGCTTCAAATCCATGTGAAACACATGATTTAGCATCAAATCAATGCAAAGTAGAAGGCTAATCTTCGAATCCATGCGAAGCAAATGGTTTAGCTTCAAATACTTGGGATCCACTTGAATAAGCTTCAACAGCATGCGAAACAAACGAGTTAGCTTCAAATCCAAGCGAAACACATGATTTATATTCAAATCAATGCGAAGTGGAAGGCTTATCTCCGAATCCATGCGAAACGAATAGTTTAGCTTCAAATACTTGTGATATACATGATTCAGCTTCGACTGCATGCGAAACAAACGAGTTAGCTTCAAATCCATGCGAAACACATGATTTAGATTAAAATCAATGCGAAGTAGAAGGCTTATCTTCGAATCCATGCGAAACAAATGGATTAGCTACAAATACTTGTGATATACATGATTTAGCTACAACTGCATGCGAAAAAAACGAGTTAGCTTCAAAACCAAGCGAAACACATGATTTAGCCTCAAATCAATGCGAAGTGGATGGCTTAGCTTCGAATAAATGCGAACCAAATGGTTTAGCTTCAAATACTTGTGATATACATGATTCAGCTTCGACTGCATGCGAAACAAACGAGTTAGCTTCAAATCCATGCGAAACACATGATTTAGATTAAAATCAATGCGAAGTAGAAGGCTTATCTTCGAATCCATGCGAAACAAATGGATTAGCTACAAATACTTGTGATATACATGATTTAGCTACAACTGCATGCGAAAAAAACGAGTTAGCTTCAAAACCAAGCGAAACACATGATTTAGCCTCAAATCAATGCGAAGTGGATGGCTTAGCTTCGAATAAATGCGAACCAAATGGTTTAGCTTCAAATACTTGTGATATGCATGATTAAGCTTCAACTACTAGCGAAAAAAACGAGTTAGCTTCAAATCCAAGCGAAACACATGATTTAGCCTCAAATCAATGCGAATTAGAAGGGTTATCTTCGAATCCATGCGAAACAAATGATATAGCTTCAAATACTCGTGATATACATGATTTAGCTTCAACAACATGCGAAACAAACGAGTTAGATTCAAATCCATGCGAAACACATGATTTAGCATCAAATCAATGCGAAGTGGAAGGCTTATCTTCGAATCCATGCGAAACAAATGGATCAGCTTCATATACTTGTGATATACATGATTTAGCTTCAACAGCATGCGAAATGTACGAGTTAGATTCAAATCCATGCGAAACACATGATTTAGCTTCAAATCAATGCGAAGTAAATAGGGTTATCTTCGAATCCATGCAAAACAAATGGGTTAGCTGCAAATACTTGTGATATACATGATTTAGCTTCCACTGCATGCGAAACAAACGAGTTAGCTTCAAATCCATGCGAAACACATGATTTAGATTAAAATCAATGCGAAGTAGAAGGCTTATCTTCGAATCCATGCGAAACAAATGGATTAGCTACAAATACTTGTGATATATATGATTTAGATTCAACAGCATGCGAAACACATGATTCAGATTCAAATCAATGCGAAGTAGCAGGCTTATCTTCGATCCCATCCGATACAAATGGTTTAGCTTCAAATACTTGTGATATACATGATTTAGCTTCAACAGCATGCGAAACAAACAAGTTAGCTTCAAATCCATGCGAAACACATGATTTAGCATAAAATCAATGCTAAGTAGAAGGCTGATCTTCGAATCCATGCGTAACAAATGGTTTAGCTTCAAATATTTGTGATATACATGATTTAGCTTCAACAGCATGCGAAACAAACGAGTTAGCTTCAAATCCATGCGAAACACATGATTTAGCTTCAAATCAATGCGAATTAGAAGGGTTGTCTTGGAATCCATGCGAAACGTATGATATTGCTTCAAATACTTGTGATATACATGATTTAGCTTCAACAGCATGTGAAAAAAAACGTGTTAGCTTCAAAACCAAGCGAAACAAATGACTTAGCATCAAATCAATGCGAAGTAGAAGGCTTAGCTTCGAATCCATGCGTAACAAATGATATAGCTTCAAATACTTGTGATATACATGATTTAGCTTCAACAGCATGCGAAACAAACGAGTTAGCTTCAAATCCATGCGAAATACATGATTTTGATTCAAATCAATGCGAATTAGAAGGGTTATCTTGGAATCTATGCGAAACGTATGATATAGCTTCAAATACTTGTGATATACATGATTTAGCTTCAACAGCATGCGAAACAAACGAGTTAGCTTCAAATCCATGTGAAACACATGATTTAGCATCAAATCAATGCAAAGTAGAAGGCTAATCTTCGAATCCATGCGAAGCAAATGGTTTAGCTTCAAATACTTGGGATCCACTTGAGTTAGCTTCAACAGCATGCGAAACAAACGAGTTAGCTTCAAATCCAAGCGAAACACATGATTTATATTCAAATCAATGCGAAGTGGAAGGCTTATCTTCGAATCCATGCGAAACGAATAGTTTAGATCCAAATACTTGTGATATACATGATTCAGCTTCAACTGCATGCGAAACAAACGAGTTAGCTTCAAATCCATGCGAAACACATGATTCAGATTCAAATCAATGCGAAGTAGGAGGCTTATCTTCGATCCCATCCGATACAAATGGTTTAGCTTTAAATACTTGTGATATACATGATTTAGCTTCAACAGCATGCGAAACAAACGAGTTAGCTTCAAATCCATGCGAAACACATGATTTAGAATCAAATCAATGCTAAGTAGAAGGCTGATCTTCGAATCCATGCGTAACAAATGGTTTAGCTTCAAATACTTGTGATATGCATGATTTAGCTTCAACTACTAGCGAAAAAAACGAGTTAGCTTCAAATCCAAGCGAAACACATGATTTAGCCTCAAATCAATGCGAATTAGAAGGGTTATCTTCGAATCCATGCGAAACAAATGATATAGCTTCAAATACTCGTGATATACATGATTTAGCTTCAACAGCATGCGAAACAAACGAGTTAGATTCAAATCCATGCGAAACACATGATTTAGCATCAAATCAATGCAAAGTGGAAGGCTTATCTTCGAATCCATGCGAAACAAATGGATCAGCTTCATATACTTGTGATATACATGATTTAGCTTGAACAGCATGCGAAATATACGAGTTAGATTCAAATCCATGCGAAACACATGATTTAGATTCAAATCAATGCGAATTAGAAGGGTTATCTTGGAATCTATGCGAAACGTATGATATAGCTTCAAATACTTGTGATATACATGATTTAGCTTCAACAGCATGCGAAACAAACGAGTTAGCTTCAAATCCATGTGAAACACATGATTTAGCATCAAATCAATGCGAAGTAGAAGGCTAATCTTCGAATCCATGCGAAACGAATAGTTTAGCTTCAAATACTTGTGATATACATGATTCAGCTTCAACTGCATGCGAAACAAACGAGTTAGCTTCAAATCCATGCGAAACACATGATTTAGATTAAAATCAATGCGAAGTAGAAGGCTTATCTTCGATTCCATGCGAAACAAATGGTTTAGCTTCAAATACTTGTGATATACATGATTTATCTACAACTGCATGCGAAAAAAACGTGTTAGCTTCAACACCAAGCGAAACACATGATTTAGCCTCAAATCAATGCGAAGTAGATGGCTTACTTCGAATAAATGCGAACCAAATGGTTTAGCTTCAAATACTTGTGATATGCATGATTTAGCTTCAACTACTAGCGAAAAAAACGAGTTAGCTTCAAATCCAAGCGAAACACATGATTTAGCCTCAAATCAATGCGAATTAGAAGGGTTATCTTCGAATCCATGCGAAACAAATGATATAGCTTCAAATACTTGTGATATACATGATTTAGCTTCAACAGCATCCGAAACAAACGAGTTAGCTTAAAATAATTGCGAAACACATGATTTAGATTAAAATCAATGCGAAGTAGAAGCTTATCTTCGAATCCATGCGAAACAAATGGTTTAGCTTCAAATACTTGTGATATACATGATTTAGCTTCAACTGCATGCGAAACAAACGAGTTAGCTTCAAATCCATGCGAAATACATGATTTTGATTCAAATCAATGCGAATTAGAAGGGTTATCTTGGAATCTATGCGAAACGTATGACATAGCTTCAAATACTTGTGATATACATGATTTAGCTTCAACAGCATGCGAAACAAACGAGTTAGCTTCAAATCCATGTGAAACACATGATTTAGCATCAAATCAATGCAAAGTAGAAGGCTAATCTTCGAATCCATGCGAAGCAAATGGTTTAGCTTCAAATACTTGGGATCCACTTGAGTTAGCTTCAACAGCATGCGAAACAAACGAGTTAGCTTCAAATCCAAGCGAAACACATGATTTATATTCAAATCAATGCGAAGTGGAAGGCTTATCTTCGAATCCATGCGAAACGAATAGTTTAGCTTCAAATACTTGTGATATACATGATTCAGCTTCAACTGCATGCGAAACAAACGAGTTAGCTTCAAATCCATGCGAAACACATGATTCAGATTCAAATCAATGCGAAGTAGGAGGCTTATCTTCGATCCCATCCGATACAAATGGTTTAGCTTTAAATACTTGTGATATACATGATTTAGCTTCAACAGCATGCGAAACAAACGAGTTAGCTTCAAATCCATGCGAAACACATGATTTAGAATCAAATCAATGCTAAGTAGAAGGCTGATCTTCGAATCCATGCGTAACAAATGGTTTAGCTTCAAATACTTGTGATATGCATGATTTAGCTTCAACTACTAGCGAAAAAAACGAGTTAGCTTCAAATCCAAGCGAAACACATGATTTAGCCTCAAATCAATGCGAATTAGAAGGGTTATCTTCGAATCCATGCGAAACAAATGATATAGCTTCAAATACTCGTGATATACATGATTTAGCTTCAACAGCATGCGAAACAAACGAGTTAGCTTCAAATCCATGCGAAACACATGATTTAGCATAAAATCAATGCTAAGTAGAAGGCTGATCTTCGAATCCATGCGTAACAAATGGTTTAGCTTCAAATATTTGTGATATACATGATTTAGCTTCAACAGCATGCGAAACAAACGAGTTAGCTTCAAATCCATGCGAAACACATGATTTAGCTTCAAATCAATGCGAATTAGAAGGGTTGTCTTGGAATCCATGCGAAACGTATGATATAGCTTCAAATACTTGTGATATACATGATTTAGCTTCAACAGCATGTGAAAAAAACGTGTTAGCTTCAAAACCAAGCGAAACAAATGACTTAGCATCAAATCAATGCGAAGTAGAAGGCTTAGCTTCGAATCCATGCGTAACAAATGGTATAGCTTCAAATACTTGTGATATACATGATTTAGCTTCAACAGCATGCGAAACAAACGAGTTAGCTTCAAATCCATGCGAAATACATGATTTTGATTCAAATCAATGCGAATTAGAAGGGTTATCTTGGAATCTATGCGAAACGTATGATATAGCTTCAAATACTTGTGATATACATGATTTAGCTTCAACAGCATGCGAAACAAACGAGTTAGCTTCAAATCCATGTGAAACACATGATTTAGCATCAAATCAATGCAAAGTAGAAGGCTAATCTTCGAATCCATGCGAAGCAAATGGTTTAGCTTCAAATACTTGGGATCCACTTGAGTTAGCTTCAACAGCATGCGAAACAAACGAGTTAGCTTCAAATCCAAGCGAAACACATGATTTATATTCAAATCAATGCGAAGTGGAAGGCTTATCTTCGAATCCATGCGAAACGAATAGTTTAGATCCAAATACTTGTGATATACATGATTCAGCTTCAACTGCATGCGAAACAAACGAGTTAGCTTCAAATCCATGCGAAACACATGATTCAGATTCAAATCAATGCGAAGTAGGAGGCTTATCTTCGATCCCATCCGATACAAATGGTTTAGCTTTAAATACTTGTGATATACATGATTTAGCTTCAACAGCATGCGAAACAAACGAGTTAGCTTCAAATCCATGCGAAACACATGATTTAGAATCAAATCAATGCTAAGTAGAAGGCTGATCTTCGAATCCATGCGTAACAAATGGTTTAGCTTCAAATACTTGTGATATGCATGATTTAGCTTCAACTACTAGCGAAAAAAACGAGTTAGCTTCAAATCCAAGCGAAACACATGATTTAGCCTCAAATCAATGCGAATTAGAAGGGTTATCTTCGAATCCATGCGAAACAAATGATATAGCTTCAAATACTCGTGATATACATGATTTAGCTTCAACAGCATGCGAAACAAACGAGTTAGATTCAAATCCATGCGAAACACATGATTTAGCATCAAATCAATGCAAAGTGGAAGGCTTATCTTCGAATCCATGCGAAACAAATGGATCAGCTTCATATACTTGTGATATACATGATTTAGCTTGAACAGCATGCGAAATGTACGAGTTAGATTCAAATCCATGCGAAACACATGATTTAGATTCAAATCAATGCGAATTAGAAGGGTTATCTTGGAATCTATGCGAAACGTATGATATAGCTTCAAATACTTGTGATATACATGATTTAGCTTCAACAGCATGCGAAACAAACGAGTTAGCTTCAAATCCATGTGAAACACATGATTTAGCATCAAATCAATGCAAAGTAGAAGGCTGATCTTCGAATCCATGCGAAACAAATGGTTTAACTTCAAATACTTTTGATACACTTGATTTAGCTTCAACAGCATGCGAAACAAACGAGTTAGCTTCAAATCCATGCGAAACACATGATTTAGATTCAAATCAATGCGAATTAGAAGGGTTATCTTGAAATCCATGCGAAACGTATGATATAGCTTCAAATACTTGTGATATACATGATTTAGCTTCAACAGCATGCGAAACAAACGAGTTAGCTTCAAATCCATGCGAAAAACATGTTTTAGCATCAAATCAATGCGAAGTAGGAGGCTTATCTTCGATTCCATGCGATACAAATGGTTTAGCTTCAAATACATGTGATGTACATGATTTAGCTTCAACAGCATGCGAAACAAACGAGTTAGCTTCAAATCCATGTGAAACACATGATTTAGCATCAAATCAATGCGAAGTAGAAGGCTAATCTTCGAATCCATGCGAAACGAATAGTTTAGCTTCAAATACTTGTGATATACATGATTCAGCTTCAACTGCATGCGAAACAAACGAGTTAGCTTCAAATCCATGCGAAACACATGATTTAGATTAAAATCAATGCGAAGTAGAAGGCTTATCTTCGATTCCATGCGAAACAAATGGTTTAGCTTCAAATACTTGTGATATACATGATTTATCTACAACTGCATGCGAAAAAAACGTGTTAGCTTCAACACCAAGCGAAACACATGATTTAGCCTCAAATCAATGCGAAGTAGATGGCTTACTTCGAATAAATGCGAACCAAATGGTTTAGCTTCAAATACTTGTGATATGCATGATTTAGCTTCAACTACTAGCGAAAAAAACGAGTTAGCTTCAAATCCAAGCGAAACACATGATTTAGCCTCAAATCAATGCGAATTAGAAGGGTTATCTTCGAATCCATGCGAAACAAATGATATAGCTTCAAATACTTGTGATATACATGATTTAGCTTCAACAGCATCCGAAACAAACGAGTTAGCTTAAAATAATTGCGAAACACATGATTTAGATTAAAATCAATGCGAAGTAGAAGGCTTATCTTCGAATCCATGCGAAACAAATGGTTTAGCTTCAAATACTTGTGATATACATGATTTAGCTTCAACTGCATGCGAAACAAACGAGTTAGCTTCAAATCCATGCGAAATAAATGATTTTGATTCAAATCAATGCGAATTAGAAGGGTTATCTTGGAATCTATGCGAAACGTATGACATAGCTTCAAATACTTGTGATATACATGATTTAGCTTCAACAGCATGCGAAACAAACGAGTTAGCTTCAAATCCATGTGAAACACATGATTTAGCATCAAATCAATGCAAAGTAGAAGGCTAATCTTCGAATCCATGCGAAGCAAATGGTTTAGCTTCAAATACTTGGGATCCACTTGAGTTAGCTTCAACAGCATGCGAAACAAACGAGTTAGCTTCAAATCCAAGCGAAACACATGATTTATATTCAAATCAATGCGAAGTGGAAGGCTTATCTTCGAATCCATGCGAAACGAATAGTTTAGCTTCAAATACTTGTGATATACATGATTCAGCTTCAACTGCATGCGAAACAAACGAGTTAGCTTCAAATCCATGCGAAACACATGATTCAGATTCAAATCAATGCGAAGTAGGAGGCTTATCTTCGATCCCATCCGATACAAATGGTTTAGCTTTAAATACTTGTGATATACATGATTTAGCTTCAACAGCATGCGAAACAAACGAGTTAGCTTCAAATCCATGCGAAACACATGATTTAGAATCAAATCAATGCTAAGTAGAAGGCTGATCTTAGAATCCATGCGTAACAAATGGTTTAGCTTCAAATACTTGTGATATGCATGATTTAGCTTCAACTACTAGCGAAAAAAACGAGTTAGCTTCAAATCCAAGCGAAACACATGATTTAGCCTCAAATCAATGCGAATTAGAAGGGTTATCTTCGAATCCATGCGAAACAAATGATATAGCTTCAAATACTCGTGATATACATGATTTAGCTTCAACAGCATGCGAAACAAACGAGTTAGCTTCAAATCCATGCGAAAAACATGTTTTAGCATCAAATCAATGCGAAGTAGGAGGCTTATCTTCGATTCTATGCGATACAAATGGTTTAGCTTCAAATACATGTGATGTACATGATTCAGCTTCAACAGCATGCGAAACAAACGAGTTAGCTTCAAATCCATGTGAAACACATGATTTAGCATCAAATCAATGCGAAGTAGAAGGCTAATCTTCGAATCCATGCGAAACGAATAGTTTAGCTTCAAATACTTGTGATATACATGATTCAGCTTCAACTGCATGCGAAAAAAACGTGTTAGCTTCAACACCAAGCGAAACACATGATTTAGCCTCAAATCAATGCGAAGTAGATGGCTTACTTCGAATAAATGCGAACCAAATGGTTTAGCTTCAAATACTTGTGATATGCATGATTTAGCTTCAACTACTAGCGAAAAAAACGAGTTAGCTTCAAATCCAAGCGAAACACATGATTTAGCCTCAAATCAATGCGAATTAGAAGGGTTATCTTCGAATCCATGCGAAACAAATGATATAGCTTCAAATACTTGTGATATACATGATTTAGCTTCAACAGCATCCGAAACAAACGAGTTAGCTTAAAATCATTGCGAAACACATGATTTAGATTAAAATCAATGCGAAGTAGAAGGCTTATCTTCGAATCCATGCGAAACAAATGGTTTAGCTTCAAATACTTGTGATATACATGATTTAGCTTCAACTGCATGCGAAACAAACGAGTTAGCTTAAAATCCATGCGGAACACATGATTTAGCTTCAAATCAATGCGAAGTAGAAGGCTGATCTTCGTATCCATGCGAAGCAAATGGTTTAGCTTCAAATACTTTTGATACACTTGATTTAGCTTCAACTGCTCGCGAATCAAACAAGTTAGCTTCAAATCCATGCGAACACATGAATTAGCTTCAAATCAATGCGAAGTAGGAGGCTTATCTTCGATTCCATGCGATACAAATGGTTTAGCTTCAAATACATGTGATGTACATGATTTAGCTTCAACAGCATGCGAAACAAACGAGTTAGCTTCAAATCCATGTGAAACACATGATTTTGCATCAAATCAATGCGAAGTAGAAGGCTAATATTCGAATCCATGCGAAGCAAATGGTTTAGCTTCAAATACTTGTGATCCACTTGAGTTAGCTTCAACAGCATGCGAAACAAACGAGTTAGCTTCAAATCCATGCGAAACACATGATTTAGCATCAAATCAATGCGAAGAGGAATGCTTATCTTCGAATCCATGCGAAACGAATAGTTTAGCTTCAAATACTTGTGATATACATGATTCAGCTTCAACTGCATGCGAAACAAACGAGTTATCTTATAATCCATGCGAAACACATGATTTAGCTTCAAATCAATGCGAAGTAGAAGGCTGATCTTCGTATCCATGCGTAACAAATGGTTTAGCTTCAAATACTTGTGATATGCATGATTTAGCTTCAACAGCATGCGAAACAAACGAGTTAGATTCAAATCCATGCGAAACAAATGACTTAGCATCAAATCAATGCGAAGTAGAAGGCTTAGCTTCGAATCCATGCGTAACAAATGGTATAGCTTCAAATACTTGTGATATACATGATTTAGCTTCAACAGCATGCGAAACAAACGAGTTAGCTTCAAATCCATGCGAAACACATGATTTTGATTCGAATCAATGCGAATTAGAAGGGTTATCTTGGAATCTATGCGAAACGTATGATATAGCTTCAAATACTTGTGATATACATGATTTAGCTTCAACAGCATGCGAAACAAACGAGTTAGCTTCAAATCCATGTGAAACACATGATTTAGCATCAAATCAAAGCAAAGTAGAAGGCTAATCTTCGAATCCATGCGAAGCAAATGGTTTAGCTTCAAATACTTGGGATCCACTTGAATAAGCTTCAACAGCATGCGAAACAAACGAGTTAGCTTCAAATCCAAGCGAAACACATGATTTATATTCAAATCAATGCGAAGTGGAAGGCTTATCTTCGAATCCATGCGAAACGAATAGTTTAGCTTCAAATACTTGTGATATACATGATTCAGCTTCAACTGCATGCGAAACAAACGAGTTAGCTTCAAATCCATGCGAAACACATGATTCAGATTCAAATCAATGCGAAGTAGGAGGCTTATCTTCGATCCCACCAATACAAATGGTTTAGCTTTAAATACTTGTGATATACATGATTTAGCTTCAACAGCATGCGAAACAAACGAGTTAGCTTCAAATCCATGCGAAACACATGATTTAGAATCAAATCAATGCTAAGTAGAAGGCTGATCTTCGAATCCATGCGTAACAAATGGTTTAGCTTCAAATACTTGTGATATGCATGATTTAGCTTCAACTACTAGCGAAAAAAACGAGTTAGCTTCAAATCCAAGCGAAACACATGATTTAGCCTCAAATCAATGCGAATTAGAAGGGTTATCTTCGAATCCATGCGAAACAAATGATATAGCTTCAAATACTCGTGATATACATGATTTAGCTTCAACAGCATGCGAAACAAACGAGTTAGCTTCAAATCCATGCGAAAAACATGTTTTAGCATCAAATCAATGCGAAGTAGGAGGCTTATCTTCGATTCTATGCGATACAAATGGTTTAGCTTCAAATACATGTGATGTACATGATTCAGCTTCAACAGCATGCGAAACAAACGAGTTAGCTTCAAATCCATGTGAAACACATGATTTAGCATCAAATCAATGCGAAGTAGAAGGCTAATCTTCGAATCCATGCGAAACGAATAGTTTAGCTTCAAATACTTGTGATATACATGATTCAGCTTCAACTGCATGCGAAAAAAACGTGTTAGCTTCAACACCAAGCGAAACACATGATTTAGCCTCAAATCAATGCGAAGTAGATGGCTTACTTCGAATAAATGCGAACCAAATGGTTTAGCTTCAAATACTTGTGATATGCATGATTTAGCTACAACTACTAGCGAAAAAAACGAGTTAGCTTCAAATCCAAGCGAAACACATGATTTAGCCTCAAATCAATGCGAATTAGAAGGGTTATCTTCGAATCCATGCGAAACAAATGATATAGCTTCAAATACTTGTGATATACATGATTTAGCTTCAACAGCATCCGAAACAAACGAGTTAGCTTAAAATCATTGCGAAACACATGATTTAGATTAAAATCAATGCGAAGTAGAAGGCTTATCTTCGAATCCATGCGAAACAAATGGTTTAGCTTCAAATACTTGTGATATACATGATTTAGCTTCAACTGCATGCGAAACAAACGAGTTAGCTTAAAATCCATGCGGAACACATGATTTAGCTTCAAATCAATGCGAAGTAGAAGGCTGATCTTCGTATCCATGCGAAGCAAATGGTTTAGCTTCAAATACTTTTGATACACTTGATTTAGCTTCAACTGCTCGCGAATCAAACAAGTTAGCTTCAAATCCATGCGAACACATGAATTAGCTTCAAATCAATGCGAAGTAGGAGGCTTATCTTCGATTCCATGCGATACAAATGGTTTAGCTTCAAATACATGTGATGTACATGATTTAGCTTCAACAGCATGCGAAACAAACGAGTTAGCTTCAAATCCATGTGAAACACATGATTTTGCATCAAATCAATGCGAAGTAGAAGGCTAATATTCGAATCCATGCGAAGCAAATGGTTTAGCTTCAAATACTTGTGATCCACTTGAGTTAGCTTCAACAGCATGCGAAACAAACGAGTTAGCTTCAAATCCATGCGAAACACATGATTTAGCATCAAATCAATGCGAAGAGGAATGCTTATCTTCGAATCCATGCGAAACGAATAGTTTAGCTTCAAATACTTGTGATATACATGATTCAGCTTCAACTGCATGCGAAACAAACGAGTTATCTTATAATCCATGCGAAACACATGATTTAGCTTCAAATCAATGCGAAGTAGAAGGCTGATCTTCGTATCCATGCGTAACAAATGGTTTAGCTTCAAATACTTGTGATATGCATGATTTAGCTTCAACAGCATGCGAAACAAACGAGTTAGATTCAAATCCATGCGAAACAAATGACTTAGCATCAAATCAATGCGAAGTAGAAGGCTTAGCTTCGAATCCATGCGTAACAAATGGTATAGCTTCAAATACTTGTGATATACATGATTTAGCTTCAACAGCATGCGAAACAAACGAGTTAGCTTCAAATCCATGCGAAACACATGATTTTGATTCGAATCAATGCGAATTAGAAGGGTTATCTTGGAATCTATGCGAAACGTATGATATAGCTTCAAATACTTGTGATATACATGATTTAGCTTCAACAGCATGCGAAACAAACGAGTTAGCTTCAAATCCATGTGAAACACATGATTTAGCATCAAATCAAAGCAAAGTAGAAGGCTAATCTTCGAATCCATGCGAAGCAAATGGTTTAGCTTCAAATACTTGGGATCCACTTGAATAAGCTTCAACAGCATGCGAAACAAACGAGTTAGCTTCAAATCCAAGCGAAACACATGATTTATATTCAAATCAATGCGAAGTGGAAGGCTTATCTTCGAATCCATGCGAAACGAATAGTTTAGCTTCAAATACTTGTGATATACATGATTCAGCTTCAACTGCATGCGAAACAAACGAGTTAGCTTCAAATCCATGCGAAACACATGATTCAGATTCAAATCAATGCGAAGTAGGAGGCTTATCTTCGATCCCACCGATACAAATGGTTTAGCTTTAAATACTTGTGATATACATGATTTAGCTTCAACAGCATGCGAAACAAACGAGTTAGCTTCAAATCCATGCGAAACACATGATTTAGAATCAAATCAATGCTAAGTAGAAGGCTGATCTTCGAATCCATGCGTAACAAATGGTTTAGCTTCAAATACTTGTGATATGCATGATTTAGCTTCAACTACTAGCGAAAAAAACGAGTTAGCTTCAAATCCAAGCGAAACACATGATTTAGCCTCAAATCAGTGCGAATTAGAAGGGTTATCTTCGAATCCATGCGAAACAAATGATATAGCTTCAAATACTCGTGATATACATGATTTAGCTTCAACAGCATGCGAAACAAACGAGTTAGCTTCAAATCCATGCGAAAAACATGTTTTAGCATCAAATCAATGCGAAGTAGGAGGCTTATCTTCGATTCTATGCGATACAAATGGTTTAGCTTCAAATACATGTGATGTACATGATTCAGCTTCAACAGCATGCGAAACAAACGAGTTAGCTTCAAATCCATGTGAAACACATGATTTAGCATCAAATCAATGCGAAGTAGAAGGCTAATCTTCGAATCCATGCGAAACGAATAGTTTAGCTTCAAATACTTGTGATATACATGATTCAGCTTCAACTGCATGCGAAAAAAACGTGTTAGCTTCAACACCAAGCGAAACACATGATTTAGCCTCAAATCAATGCGAAGTAGATGGCTTACTTCGAATAAATGCGAACCAAATGGTTTAGCTTCAAATACTTGTGATATGCATGATTTAGCTTCAACTACTAGCGAAAAAAACGAGTTAGCTTCAAATCCAAGCGAAACACATGATTTAGCCTCAAATCAATGCGAATTAGAAGGGTTATCTTCGAATCCATGCGAAACAAATGATATAGCTTCAAATACTTGTGATATACATGATTTAGCTTCAACAGCATCCGAAACAAACGAGTTAGCTTAAAATCATTGCGAAACACATGATTTAGATTAAAATCAATGCGAAGTAGAAGGCTTATCTTCGAATCCATGCGAAACAAATGGTTTAGCTTCAAATACTTGTGATATACATGATTTAGCTTCAACTGCATGCGAAACAAACGAGTTAGCTTAAAATCCATGCGGAACACATGATTTAGCTTCAAATCAATGCGAAGTAGAAGGCTGATCTTCGTATCCATGCGAAGCAAATGGTTTAGCTTCAAATACTTTTGATACACTTGATTTAGCTTCAACTGCTCGCGAATCAAACAAGTTAGCTTCAAATCCATGCGAACACATGAATTAGCTTCAAATCAATGCGAAGTAGGAGGCTTATCTTCGATTCCATGCGATACAAATGGTTTAGCTTCAAATACATGTGATGTACATGATTTAGCTTCAACAGCATGCGAAACAAACGAGTTAGCTTCAAATCCATGTGAAACACATGATTTTGCATCAAATCAATGCGAAGTAGAAGGCTAATATTCGAATCCATGCGAAGCAAATGGTTTAGCTTCAAATACTTGTGATCCACTTGAGTTAGCTTCAACAGCATGCGAAACAAACGAGTTAGCTTCAAATCCATGCGAAACACATGATTTAGCATCAAATCAATGCGAAGAGGAATGCTTATCTTCGAATCCATGCGAAACGAATAGTTTAGCTTCAAATACTTGTGATATACATGATTCAGCTTCAACTGCATGCGAAACAAACGAGTTATCTTATAATCCATGCGAAACACATGATTTAGCTTCAAATCAATGCGAAGTAGAAGGCTGATCTTCGTATCCATGCGTAACAAATGGTTTAGCTTCAAATACTTGTGATATGCATGATTTAGCTTCAACAGCATGCGAAACAAACGAGTTAGATTCAAATCCATGCGAAACAAATGACTTAGCATCAAATCAATGCGAAGTAGAAGGCTTAGCTTCGAATCCATGCGTAACAAATGGTATAGCTTCAAATACTTGTGATATACATGATTTAGCTTCAACAGCATGCGAAACAAACGAGTTAGCTTCAAATCCATGCGAAACACATGATTTTGATTCGAATCAATGCGAATTAGAAGGGTTATCTTGGAATCTATGCGAAACGTATGATATAGCTTCAAATACTTGTGATATACATGATTTAGCTTCAACAGCATGCGAAACAAACGAGTTAGCTTCAAATCCATGTGAAACACATGATTTAGCATCAAATCAAAGCAAAGTAGAAGGCTAATCTTCGAATCCATGCGAAGCAAATGGTTTAGCTTCAAATACTTGGGATCCACTTGAACAAGCTTCAACAGCATGCGAAACAAACGAGTTAGCTTCAAATCCAAGCGAAACACATGATTTATATTCAAATCAATGCGAAGTGGAAGGCTTATCTTCGAATCCATGCGAAACGAATAGTTTAGCTTCAAATACTTGTGATATACATGCTCAGCTTCAACTGCATGCGAAACAAACGAGTTAGCTTCAAATCCATGCGAAACACATGATTCAGATTCAAATCAATGCGAAGTAGGAGGCTTATCTTCGATCCCACCGATACAAATGGTTTAGCTTTAAATACTTGTGATATACATGATTTAGCTTCAACAGCATGCGAAACAAACGAGTTAGCTTCAAATCCATGCGAAACACATGATTTAGAATCAAATCAATGCTAAGTAGAAGGCTGATCTTCGAATCCATGCGTAACAAATGGTTTAGCTTCAAATACTTGTGATATGCATGATTTAGCTTCAACTACTAGCGAAAAAAACGAGTTAGCTTCAAATCCAAGCGAAACACATGATTTAGCCTCAAATCAATACGAATTAGAAGGGTTATCTTCGAATCCATGCGAAACAAATGATATAGCTTCAAATACTCGTGATATACATGATTTAGCTTCAACAGCATGCGAAACAAACGAGTTAGCTTCAAATCCATGCGAAAAACATGTTTTAGCATCAAATCAATGCGAAGTAGGAGGCTTATCTTCGATTCTATGCGATACAAATGGTTTAGCTTCAAATACATGTGATGTACATGATTCAGCTTCAACAGCATGCGAAACAAACGAGTTAGCTTCAAATCCATGTGAAACACATGATTTAGCATCAAATCAATGCGAAGTAGAAGGCTAATCTTCGAATCCATGCGAAACGAATAGTTTAGCTTCAAATACTTGTGATATACATGATTCAGCTTCAACTGCATGCGAAAAAAACGTGTTAGCTTCAACACCAAGCGAAACACATGATTTAGCCTCAAATCAATGCGAAGTAGATGGCTTACTTCGAATAAATGCGAACCAAATGGTTTAGCTTCAAATACTTGTGATATGCATGATTTAGCTTCAACTACTAGCGAAAAAAACGAGTTAGCTTCAAATCCAAGCGAAACACATGATTTAGCCTCAAATCAATGCGAATTAGAAGGGTTATCTTCGAATCCATGCGAAACAAATGATATAGCTTCAAATACTTGTGATATACATGATTTAGCTTCAACAGCATCCGAAACAAACGAGTTAGCTTAAAATCATTGCGAAACACATGATTTAGATTAAAATCAATGCGAAGTAGAAGGCTTATCTTCGAATCCATGCGAAACAAATGGTTTAGCTTCAAATACTTGTGATATACATGATTTAGCTTCAACTGCATGCGAAACAAACGAGTTAGCTTAAAATCCATGCGGAACACATGATTTAGCTTCAAATCAATGCGAAGTAGAAGGCTGATCTTCGTATCCATGCGAAGCAAATGGTTTAGCTTCAAATACTTTTGATACACTTGATTTAGCTTCAACTGCTCGCGAATCAAACAAGTTAGCTTCAAATCCATGCGAACACATGAATTAGCTTCAAATCAATGCGAAGTAGGAGGCTTATCTTCGATTCCATGCGATACAAATGGTTTAGCTTCAAATACATGTGATGTACATGATTTAGCTTCAACAGCATGCGAAACAAACGAGTTAGCTTCAAATCCATGTGAAACACATGATTTTGCATCAAATCAATGCGAAGTAGAAGGCTAATATTCGAATCCATGCGAAGCAAATGGTTTAGCTTCAAATACTTGTGATCCACTTGAGTTAGCTTCAACAGCATGCGAAACAAACGAGTTAGCTTCAAATCCATGCGAAACACATGATTTAGCATCAAATCAATGTGAAGAGGAATGCTTATCTTCGAATCCATGCGAAACGAATAGTTTAGCTTCAAATACTTGTGATATACATGATTCAGCTTCAACTGCATGCGAAACAAACGAGTTATCTTATAATCCATGCGAAACACATGATTTAGCTTCAAATCAATGCGAAGTAGAAGGCTGATCTTCGTATCCATGCGTAACAAATGGTTTAGCTTCAAATACTTGTGATATGCATGATTTAGCTTCAACAGCATGCGA
>NW_027477154.1:0-93706 GCF_051020955.1 Megalopta genalis
GAAGCTAACTCGTTTGTTTCGCATGCAGTTGAAGCTAGATCATGTTTATCACAAGTATCTGTATCTAAACCATCTGTTTCGCAAGAATATGAATCTATGAATCTAAACCATGTGTTTCGCATGAATTTGAAGCCAAATAATGTGTTTCGCATGGATTTGAAGCTAACTCTTTTGTTTCGCCTGCATTTGAAGATAAATCATGTATATCACGAGTATTTGAAGCTAAACCGTTTGATTCGCATGGATTTGAAGCTAAGCCTTCTACTTCGCATTGATTTGCAGCTAAATCATGTGTTTCGCTTGGTTTTGAAGCTAACTCGTTTGTTTCGCATGCAGTTGAAGCTAAATCATGTATATCACAAGTATTTGAAGCTAAACCATTTGTTTCGCATTGATTTGATGATAAGCCTTCTACGTCGCATGAATTTGAAGCTAAGCCTCCTACTTCGCATTGATTTGAAGCTAAATCATGTGTTTCGCTTGGTTTTGAAGCTAACTCGTTTGTTTCGCATGCAGTTGATGCTAAATCATGTTTATCACAAGAACCTGAATATAAACCATCTGTTTCGCATGAATATTGAGCTAAACTATGTGATTCGCATGAATTTGAAGCTAAATGATGTGTTTCGCTTGGTTTTGAAGCTAACTCTTTTGCTTCGCCTGCATTTGAATATAAATCATGTATAGCACAAGTATTTGAAGCTAAACCATTTGTATCGCGTGGATTTGAAGCTAAGCGTTCCACTTCGCATTGATTTGAAGCTAACTCGATTGTTTCGCCTGCATTTGAAGCTATATCACTTACATCGCAATTATCTGAAGATAAATCATTTGTTTCTCATGTATTTGAGGCTAAGCCGTCTATTTCGAATTTATTTGAAGCTAAATCATCTATATCGCATGGATGTGAAGCTAACTCGTTTTTTTCGCCTGTATTTGAAGATAAATCATGTATATCACAAGTATTTGAAGCTAAACCATTCGCATCGCATGGATTTGAAGCAAAGCCTTCAACTTCGCATTGACTTGAAGGTAAATCATGTGTTTCGCTTGGATTTGAAGCTAACTCGTTTCTTTAGCATGCAGTTGAAGCTAAATTATGTATATCACAAGCATTTTAAGCTAAACCATTTGATTCGCATGGATTTGAAATTAAGCCTTCTACTTCGTACTGATTTGAAGCTAAATCATGTGTTTCGTTTGAATTTGAAACTAAGCCTTCTACTTCGCATTGTTTTGAAGCTAAAACGTGTGTTTCGCATGGATTTGAAGCTAACTCGATTGATTCGACTGCATTTGAATCTATATCACTTATATCGCAATTATCTGAAGATAAATCATTTGCTTCTCATGTATTTGAAACTAAGCCGTCTATTGCGCATTGATTTGAAGCTAAATCATATTTTTCGCATGGATTTGATGCTAACTCGTTTGTTTCGCATGCAGTTGAAGCTGAATCATGTATATCACAAGTATTTGAAGCTAAACCATTTGTTTCGCATGGATTTAAAGATAACACGATTGTTTCGCATGCAGTTGAAGCTATATCATGTGTATCACAAGTATTTGAAGCTAAACCATTTGATTCGCATGGATTTGAAGCTAAGCCTCCTACTTCGCATTGATTTGAAGCTCAATCAAGTGTTTCGTTTGGGTTTGAAGAAAACTCGTTTGTTTCGCATGCAGTTGAAGCTAAATCATGTATATCACAAGTATTTGAAGCTAAACCATTTGTTTCGCATGAATTCGAAGCTAAGACTTCTACTTCGCATTGATTTGAATCTAAATCATGTGTTTCGCTTGGTTTTGAAGCTAACTCGTCTGTTTCGCATGCAGTTGAAGCTGAATCATGTATATCACAAGTATTTGAAGCTAAACCATTTGTTTCTCATGAATTTGAAACTAAGCCTTCCACTTCGCATTGATTTGAACGTAAATCATGTTTTTCGCTTGGATTTGAAGGTAAAGCGTTTGTTTCGCATGCAGTTGAAGCTAAATCATGTATAGCACAAGTATTTGAAGCTAAACCATTTGTTTCGCATGAATTCGAAGCTAAGACTTCTACTTCGCATTGATTTGAATCTAAATCATGTGTTTCGCTGGGATTTGAAGCTAACTCGTTTGTTTCGCATGCAGTTGAAGCTAAATCATGTTTATCAAAAGTATTTCAAGCTAAAGCATTTGTTTCGCATGGATATGAAGCTAACCCTTTTGTTTCGCCTGCATTTGAAGATAAATCATGTATATCACAAGTATTTGAAGCTCAACCTTTTGATTCGCATGGATTTGAAGCTAACCCTTCTACTTCGCATCGATTTGCAGCTAAATCATGTGTTTCGCTGGGATTTGAAGCAAAATTGTTTGTTTCGCATGCTGTTGAAGCTAAATCATGTTTATCACAAGTATCTGAATCTAAACCGTTTGATTCGCATGGATTTGAAGCTAAGCCTTCTACTTCGCATTAATTTGAAGCTATGTCGATTGATTCGACTGCATTTGAATCTATATCACTTATATCGCAATTATCTGAAGATAAATCATTCGCTTCTCATGTATTTGAAGCTAAGCCGTCTATATCGCATTTATTTGAAGCTAAATCATATGTTTCGCATGGATTTGAAGCTAACTCGTTTGTTTCGCATGCAGTTGAAGCTAAGTCATGTTTATCAAAAGTATTTGAAGCTAAAGCATTTGTTTCGCATGGATTTGAAGATAAATCATGTATATCACGAGTATTTGAAGCTAAACCGTTTGATTCACATGGATTTGAAGCTAAGCCTTCTACTTCGCATTGATTTGCAGCTAATTCATGTGTTTCGCTTGGTTTTGAAGCTAACTCGTTTGTTTCGCATGCAGTTGAAGCTAAATCATGTATATCACAAGTATTTGATGCTAAATCATTTATTTCGCATTGATTTGATGATAAGCCTTTTACGTCGCATTGATTTGAAGCTAAGCCTTCTATTTCGCATTGATTTGAATCTAAATCATGTTTTTCGCTTGATTTTGAAGCTAACTCGTTTGTTTCGCATGCAGTTGAAGCTGAATCATGTATATCACAAGTATTTTAAGCTAAACCATTTGATTCGCAAGGATTTGAAATTAAGCCTTCTACTTCGTACTGATTTGAAGCTAAATCATGTGTTTCGTATGAATTTGAAACTAAGCCTTCTACTTCGCATGGATTTGAAGCTAAATCGTGTGTTTCGCATGGATTTGAAGCTAACTCGATTGATTCGACTGCATTAGAATCTATATAACTTATATCGCAATTATCTGAAGATAAATAATTTGCTTCTCATGTATTTGTAGATAAGCCTTGTACTTCGCATTGATTTGAAGCTAAATCATGTTTTTCGCATGGATTTGAAGCTAACTCGATTGTTTGGCCTGCTTATGAAGCTATATCACTTATATCGCAATTATCTGAAGATAAATCATTTGTTTCTCATGTATTTGAAGATAAGCCATGTACTTCGCATTGATTTGAATCTAAATCATGTGTTTCGTATGGATTTGAAGCTAACTCGTTTGTTTCGCCTGCATTTGAAGCTGCATCAAATCCATGAAGCCTTCTACTTCGCATTGATTTGAATCTAAATCATGTGTTTCGCTTGGTTTTGAAGCTAACTCGTCTGTTTCGCATGCAGTTGAAGCTGAATCATGTATATCACAAGTATTTGAAGCTAAACCATTCCTTTCGCATGAATTTGAAGCTAAGCCTTCTACTTCGCATTAATTTGAAGCTAACTCGATTGATTCGACTGCATTTGAATCTATATCACTTATATCGCAATTATCTGAAGATAAATCATTTGCTTCTCATGTATTTGAAGCTAAGCCTTCTACTTCGCATTGATTTGCAGCTAAATCATGTGTTTCGCTTGGTTTTGAAGCTAACTCGTTTGTTTCGCACGCAGTTGAAGCTAAATCATGTATATCACAAGTATTTGAATCTAAACCATTTGTTTCTCATGAATTTGAAACTAAGCCTTCCACTTCGCATTGATTTGAACGTAAATCATGTTTTTCGCTTGGATTTGAAGGTAAAGCGTTTGTTTCGCATGCAGTTGAAGCTAAATCATGTATATCACAAGTATTTGAAGCTAAACCATTTGTTTCTCATGTATTTGAAGCTAAGCGTTCCACTTCGCATTGATTTGAAGCTAACTCGTTTGTTTCGCATGCAGTTGAAGCTAGATCATGTTTATCACAAGTATCTGTATCTAAACCATCTGTTTCGCAAGAATATGAATCTATGAATCTAAACCATGTGTTTCGCATGAATTTGAAGCCAAATAATGTGTTTCGCATGGATTTGAAGCTAACTCTTTTGTTTCGCCTGCATTTGAAGATAAATCATGTATATCACGAGTATTTGAAGCTAAACCGTTTGATTCGCATGGATTTGAAGCTAAGCCTTCTACTTCGCATTGATTTGCAGCTAAATCATGTGTTTCGCTTGGTTTTGAAGCTAACTCGTTTGTTTCGCATGCAGTTGAAGCTAAATCATGTATATCACAAGTATTTGAAGCTAAACCATTTGTTTCGCATTGATTTGATGATAAGCCTTCTACGTCGCATGAGTTTGAAGCTAAGCCTCCTACTTCGCATTGATTTGAAGCTAAATCATGTGTTTCGCTTGGTTTTGAAGCTAACTCGTTTGTTTCGCATGCAGTTGATGCTAAATCATGTTTATTACAAGAACCTGAATATAAACCATCTGTTTCGCATGAATATTGAGCTAAACTATGTGATTCGCATGAATTTGAAGCTAAATGATGTGTTTCGCTTGGTTTTGAAGCTAACTCTTTTGCTTCGCCTGCATTTGAATATAAATCATGTATAGCACAAGTATTTGAAGCTAAACCATTTGTATCGCGTGGATTTGAAGCTAAGCGTTCCACTTCGCATTGATTTGAAGCTAACTCGATTGTTTCGCCTGCATTTGAAGCTATATCACTTACATCGCAATTATCTGAAGATAAATCATTTGTTTCTCATGTATTTGAGGCTAAGCCGTCTATTTCGAATTTATTTGAAGCTAAATCATCTATTTCGCATGGATGTGAAGCTAACTCGTTTTTTTCGCCTGTATTTGAAGATAAATCATGTATATCACAAGTATTTGAAGCTAAACCACTCGCATCGCATGGATTTGAAGCAAAGCCTTCAACTTCGCATTGACTTGAAGGTAAATCATGTGTTTCGCATGGATTTGAAGCTAACTCTTTTGTTTCGCCTGCATTTGAAGATAAATCATGGATATCACAAGTATCTGAAGCTCAACCGTTTGATTCGCATGGATTTGAAGCTAACCCTTCTACTTCGCATTGATTTGCAGCTAAATCATGTGTTTCGCTGGGATTTGAAGCTAACTCGTTTGTTTCGCATGCAGTTGAAGCTAAATCATGTTTATCAAAAGTATTTCAAGCTAAAGCATTTGTTTCGCATGGATATGAAGCTAACTCTTTTGTTTCGCCTGCATTTGAAGATAAATCATGTATATCACAAGTATTTGAAGCTCAACCTTTTGATTCGCATGGATTTGAAGCTAACCCTTCTACTTCGCATCGATTTGCAGCTAAATCATGTGTTTCGCTGGGATTTGAAGCAAAATTGTTTGTTTCGCATGCTGTTGAAGCTAAATCATGTTTATCACAAGTATCTGAATCTAAACCGTTTGATTCGCATGGATTTGAAGCTAAGCCTTCCAATTCGCATTGATTTGAATCTAAATCATGTATTTCGCATGGATTTGAATCTAACTCGATTGTTTCGCGTGCATTTGAAGCTATATGACATATATCGCAATTATCTGAAGATAAATCATTTGTTTCTCATGTATTTGAGGCTAAGCCTGCTACTTCGCATTGATTTGATGCTGAATCATGTGTTTCGCATGGATTTGAAACTAACTCGTTTTTTTGGCATGCAGTTGAAGCTAAATCATGTATATCAAAAGTATTTGAAGCTAAACCATTTGTTTCGCATGGATTTGAAGATAAGCCTCCTACTTCGCATTAATTTGAAGCTAACTCGATTGATTTGACTGCATTTGAATCTATATCACTTATATCGCAATTATCTGAAGTTAAATCATTTGCTTCTCATGTATTTGAAGCTAATCCGTCTATTTCGCATTTATTTGAAGCTAAATCATATGTTTCGCATGGATTTGAAGCTAACTCGTTTTTTTCGCCTGTATTTGGAGATAAATCATGTATATCACAAATATTTGAAGCTGAACCATTCGCTTCGCATGGATTTGAAGCAAAGCCTTCAACTTCGCATTCACTTGAAGATAAATCATGTGTTTCGCTTGAATTTGAAGCTAACTCGTTTCTTTCGCATGCAGTTGAAGCTAAATTATGTATATCACAAGTATTTGAAGCTAAACCATTTTGTTTCGCATGAATTTGAAGCTAAGCCTTCTACTTCGCATTAATTTGAAGCTAACTCGATTGATTCGACTGCATTTGAATCTATATCACTTATATCGCAATTATCTGAAGATAAATCATTTGCTTCTCATGTATTTGAAGCTAAGCCTTCTACTTCGCATTGATTTGCAGCTAAATCATGTGTTTCGCTTGGTTTTGAAGCTAACTCGTTTGTTTCGCATGCAGTTGAAGCTAAATCATGTATATCACAAGTATTTGAAGCTAAACCATTTTTTTCGCATTGATTTGATGATAAGCCTTCTACGTCGCATTGATTTGAAGATAAATCATGTGTTTCGCTTGGATTTGAAGCTAACTCGTTTGTTTCGCATGCAGTTGAAGCTAAATCATGTATATCACAAGTATTTGAAGCTAAACCATTTGTTTCGCATGGATTTGAAGATAAGCCTCCTACTTCGCATTAATTTGAAGCTAACACGATTGATTCGACTGCATTTGAATCTATATCACTTATATCGCAATTATCTGAAGATAAATCATTTGTTTCTCATGTATTTGAAGATAAGCCATGTACTTCGCATTGATTTGAATCTAAATCATGTGTTTCGCATGGATTTGAAGCTAACTCGTTTGTTTCGCCTGCATTTGAAGCTGCATCATGTATATCACAAGTAATTGAAGCTAAACCACTTGTTTCGGATGAATTTGAAGCTAAGCCTTCTACTTCGCATTGATTTGAAGCTAAATCATATGTTTCGCATGGATTTGAAGCCAACTCGTTTGTTTCGCATGCAGTTGAAGCTAAATCATGTTTATCAAAAGTATTTGAAGCTAAAGCATTTGTTTCGCATGGATTTGAAGCTAAGCCTTCTACTTGACATTGATTTGAATTTAAATCATGTGTTTCTCTTGGATTTGAAGCTAACATGTTTGTTTCGCAAGCAGTTGAAGCTAGATCATGTTTATCACAAGTATCTGAATCTAAACCATCTGTTTCGCAAGAATATGAATCTATGAATCTAAACCATGTGTTTCGCATGAATTTGAAGCCAAATGATGTGTTTCGCATGGATTTGAAGCTAACTCTTTTGTTTCGCCTACATTTGAAGATAAATCATGTATATCACGAGTATTTGAAGCTAAACCGTTTGATTCACATGGATTTGAAGCTAAGCCTTCTACTTCGCATTGATTTGCAGCTAAATCATGTGTTTCGCTTGGTTTTGAAGCTAACTCGTTTGTTTCGCATGCAGTTGAAGCTAAATCATGTATATCACAAGTATTTGAAGCTAAACCATTTGTTTCGCATTGATTTGATGATAAGCCTTCTACGTCGCATGAATTTGAAGCTAAGCCTTCTACTTCGCATTGATTTGAAGCTAAATCATGTGTTTCGCTTGGTTTTGAAGCTAACTCGTTTGTTTCGCATGCAGTTGAAGCTAAATCATGTTTATCACAAGTACCTGAATATAAACCATCTGTTTCGCATGAATATTGAGCTAAACTATGTGATTCGCATGAATTTGAAGCTAAATGATGTGTTTCGCTTGGTTTTGATGCTAACTCTTTTGCTTCGCCTGCATGTGAAGACAAATCACGTATAGCACAAGTATTTGAAGCTAAACCATTTGTAGCGCGTGGATTTGAAGCTAAGCGTTCCACTTCGCATTGATTTGAAGCTAACTCGATTGTTTCGCCTGCATTTGAAGCTATATCACTTACATCGCAATTATCTGAAGATAAATCATTTGTTTCTCATGTATTTGAGGCTAAGCCGTCTATTTCGAATTTATTTGAAGCTAAATCATCTGTTTCGCATGGATGTGAAGCTAACTCGTTTTTTTCGCCTGTATTTGAAGATAAATCATGTATATCACAAGTATTTGAAGCTAAACCATTCGCATCGCATGGATCTGAAGCAAAGCCTTCAACTTCGCATTGACTTGAAGATAAATCATGTGTTTCGCTTGGATTTGAAGCAAACTCGTTTCTTTCGCATGCAGTTGAAGCTAAATCATGTATATCACAAGTATTTGAAGCTAAACCATTTGTTTCTCATGTATTTGAAGCTAAGCGTTCCATTTCGCATAGATTTGAAGCTAACTCGATTGTTTCGCCTGCATTTGCATCTATATCACATTTATCTCAATTATCTGATGATAAATCATGTTTCTCATGTATTTGAACATAAGCCTTGTACTTCGCATTGATTTGAAGCTAAATCATGTGTTTCGCATGGATTTGAAGCTAACTCTTTTGTTTCGCCTGCATTTGGACATAAATCATGTATATCACAAGTATCTGAAGCTCAACCGTTTGATTCGCATGGATTTGAAGCTAACCCTTCTACTTCGCATTGATTTGCAGCTAAATCATGTGTTTCGCTGGGATTTGAAGCAAGCTTGTTTGTTTCGCATGCTGTTGAAGCTAAATCATGTTTATCACAAGTATCTGAATCTAAACCGTTTGATTCGCATGGATTTGAAGCTAAGCCTTCCAATTCGCATTGATTTGAATCTAAATCATGTATTTCGCATGGATTTGAATCTAACTCGATTGTTTCGCGTGCATTTGAAGCTATATGACATATATCGCAATTATCTGAAGATAAATCATTCGTTTCTCATGTATTTGAGGCTAAGCCTGCTACTTCGCATTGATTTGATGCTGAATCATATGTTTCGCATGGATTTGAAACTAACTCTTTTTTTTGGCATGCAGTTGAAGCTAAATCATGTATATCAAAAGTATTTGAAGCTAAACCATTTGTTTCGCATGGATTTGAAGATAATCCTCCTACTTCGCATTAATTTGAAGCTAACTCGATTGATTCGACTGCATTTGAATCTATATCACTTATATCGCAATTATCTGAAGATAAATCATTTGTTTCTCATGTATTTGAAGATAAGCCATGTACTTCGCATTGATTTGAATCTAAATCATGTGTTTCGCATGGATTTGAAGCTAACTCGTTTGTTTCGCCTGCATTTGAAGCTGCATCATGTATATCACAAGTATTTCAAGCTAAAGCATTTGTTTCGCATGGATATGAAGCTAACTCTTTTGTTTCGCCTGCATTTGAAGATAAATCATGTATAGCACAAGTATTTGAAGCTAAACCATTTGTATAGCGTGGATTTGAAGCTAAGCGTTCCACTTCGCATTGATTTGAAGCTAACTCGATTGTTTCGCCTGCATTAGAAGCTATATCACTTACATCGAAATTATCTGAAGATAAATCATTTGTTTCTCATGTATTTGAGGCTAAGCCGTCTATTTCGAATTTATTTGAAGCTAAATCATCTGTTTCGCATGGATGTGAAGCTAACTCGTTTTTTTCGCCTGTATTTGAAGATAAATCATGTATATCACAAGTATTTGAAGCTAAACCATTCGCATCGCATGGATTTGAAGCAAAGCCTTCAACTTCGCATTGACTTGAAGATAAATCATGTGTTTCGCTTGGATTTGAAGCTAACTCGTTTCTTTCGCATGCAGTTGAAGCTAAATTATGTATATCACAAGTATTTGAAGCTAAACCATTTTGTTTCGCATGAATTTGAAGCTAAGCCTTCTACTTCGCATTGATTTGAAGCTAAATCATATGTTTCGCATGGATTTGAAGCTAACTCGTTTGTTTCGCATGCAGTTGAAGCTAAATCATGTTTATCAAAAGTATTTCAAGCTAAAGCATTTGTTTCGCATGGATATGAAGCTAACTCCTTTGTTTCGCCTGCATTTGAAGATAAATCATGTATATCACAAGTATTTGAAGCTCAACCTTTTGATTCGCATGGATTTGAAGCTAACCCTTCTACTTCGCATCGATTTGCAGCTAAATCTTGCGTTTCGCTTGGTTTTGAAGCTAACTAGTTTGTTTCGCATGCAGTTGAAGCTAAATCATGTATGTCACAAATATTTGAAGCTAAACCATTTGTTTCGCATGGATTTGAAGATTAGCCTCCTACTTCGCATTAATTTGAAGCTAACTCGATTGATTTGACTGCATTTGAATCTATATCACTTATAGCGCAATTATCTGAAGATAAATCATTTGTTTCTCATTTATTTGAAGCTAAGCCGTCTATTTCGCATTGATTTGAACCTAAATAATGTTTTTTCGCTTGGATTTGAAGCTATCTCGTTTTTTTCGCCTGTATTTGGAGATAAATCATGTATATCTCAAGTATTTAGAGCTAAACCATTCGCTTCGCATGGATTTGAAGCAATGCCTTCAACTTCGCATTGATTTGAAGATAAATCATGTGTTTCGCTTGGATTTGAAGCTAACTCGTTTGTTTCGCATGCAGTTGAAATTATATCATGTATATTACAAGTATTTGAAGCTAAACCACTTGTTTCACATTGATTTGATGATAAGCCTACTACGTCGCATTGATTTGAAGCTAAGCCTTCTATTTCGCATTGATTTGAATGTAAATCATGTGTTTCGCTTGGATTTGAAGCTAACTCGTTTGTTTCGCATGCAGTTGAAGCTAAATCATGTTTATCAGAAGTACCTGAATATAAACCATCTGTTTCGCATGAATATTGAGCTAAACTATGTGATTCGCATGAATTTGAAGCTAAATGATGTGTTTCGCTTGGTTTTGATGCTAACTCGTTTGTTTCGCCTGCATTTGAAGCTTCATCATGTATATCACAAGTATTTCAAGCTAAAGCATTTGTTTCGCATGGATATGAAGCTAACTCTTTTGTTTCGCCTGCATTTGAAGATAAATCATGTATAGCACAAGTATTTGAAGCTAAACCATTTGTATCGCGTGGATTTGAAGCTAAGCGTTCCACTTCGCATTGATTTGAAGCTAACTCGATTGTTTCGCCTGCATTTGAAGCTATATCACTTACATCGCAATTATCTGAAGATAAATCATTTGTTTCTCATGTATTTGAGGCTAAGCCGTCTATTTCGAATTTATTTGAAGCTAAATCATCTCTTTCGCATGGATGTGAAGCTAACTCGTCTTTTTCGCCTGTATTTGAAGATAAATCATGTATATCACAAGTATTTGAAGCTAAACCATTCGCATCGCATGGATTTGAAGCAAAGCCTTCAACTTCGCATTGACTTGAAGATAAATCATGTGTTTCGCTTGGATTTGAAGCTAACTCGTTTCTTTCGCATGCAGTTGAAGCTAAATTATGTATATCACAAGTATTTGAAGCTAAACCATTTTGTTTCGCATGAATTTGAAGCTAAGCCTTCTACTTCGCATTGATTTGAAGCTAAATCATATGTTTCGCATGGATTTGAAGCTAACTCGTTTGTTTCGCATGCAGTTGAAGCTAAATCATGTTTATCAAAAGTATTTGAAGCTAAAGCATTTGTTTCGCATGGATTTGAAGCTAAGCCTTCTACTTGACATTGATTTGAATTTAAATCATGTGTTTCTCTTGGATTTGAAGCTAACATGTTTGTTTCGCATGCAGTTGAAGCTAAATCATGTATATCACAAGTATTTGATGCTAAACCATTTGTTTCGCATGGATTTGAAGATAAGCCTCCTACTTCGCATTAATTTGAAGCTAACTGGATTGATTCGACTGCATTTGAATCTATATCACTTATATCGCAATTATCTGAAGATAAATCATTTGCTTCTCATGTATTTGAAGCTAAGCCGTCTATTTCGCATTTATTTGTAGCTAAATCATATGTTTCGCATGGATGTGAAGCTAACTCGTTTTTTTTTGCCTGTATTTGAAGATAAATCATGTATATCACAAGTATTTGAAGCTAGACCATTCGCTTCGCATGGATTTGAAGCAAAGCCTTCAACATCGCATTGACTTGAAGATAAATCATGTGTTTCGCTTGGATTTGAAGCTAACTCGTTTGTTTCGCATGCAGTTGAAGCTAAATCATGTATATCACAAGTATTTTAAGCTAAACCATTTGTTTCGCATGGATTTAAAGATAAGCCTCCTACTTCGCATTAATTTGAAGCTAACTGGATTGATTCGACTGCATTTGAATCTATATCACTTATATCGCAATTATCTGAAGATAAATCATTTGTTTCTCATGTATTTGAAGCTAAGCCGTCTATTTCGCATTTATTTGAAGCTAAATCATATGTTTCGCATGGATGTGAAGCTAACTCGTTTTTTTTGCCTGTATTTGAAGATAAATCATGTATATCACAAGTATTTGAAGCTAAACCATTCGCTTCGCATGGATTTGAAGCAAAGCCTTCAACTTCGCATTGACTTGAAGATAAATCATGTGTTTCGCTTGGATTTGAAGCTAACTCGTTTGTTTCGCATGCAGTTGAACTAAATCATGTATATCACAAGAATTTTAAGCTAAACCATTTGTTTCGCATGGATTTGAAGATAAGCCTCCCACTTCGCATTAATTTGAAGCTAACTGGATTGATTCGACTGCATTTGAATCTATATCACTTATATCGCAATTATCTGAAGATAAATCATTTGTTTCTCATGTATTTGAAGCTAAGCCGTCTATTTCGCACTGATTTCAAGCTAAATCATATGTTTGGCATGGATTTGAAGCTAACTCGTTTGTTTCGCATGGATTTGAAGCTAACTCATTTGTTCCGCATGCAGTTGAACCAAAATCATGTATATCACAAGTATTTTAAGCTAAACCATTTGTTTCGCATGGATTTAAAGATAAGCCTCCTACTTCGCATTAATTTGAAGCTAACTGGATTGATTCGACTGCATTTGAATCTATATCACTTACATCGAAATTATCTGAAGATAAATCATTTGTTTCTCATGTATTTGAGGCTAAGCCGTCTATTTCGAATTTATTTGAAGCTAAATCATCTGTTTCGCATGGATGTGAAGCTAACTCGTTTTTTTCGCCTGTATTTGAAGATAAATCATGTATATCACAAGTATTTGAAGCTAAACCATTCGCATCGCATGGATTTGAAGCAAAGCCTTCAACTTCGCATTGACTTGAAGATAAATCATGTGTTTCGCTTGGATTTGAAGCTAACTCGTTTCTTTCGCATGCAGTTGAAGCTAAATTATGTATATCACAAGTATTTGAAGCTAAACCATTTTGTTTCGCATGAATTTGAAGCTAAGCCTTCTACTTCGCATTGATTTGAAGCTAAATCATATGTTTCGCATGGATTTGAAGCTAACTCGTTTGTTTCGCATGCAGTTGAAGCTAAATCATGTTTATCAAAAGTATTTGAAGCTAAAGCATTTGTTTCGCATGGATTTGAAGCTAACCCTTCTACTTCGCATTGATTTGCAGCTAAATCATGTGTTTCGCTGGGATTTGAAGCTAACTCGTTTGTTTCGCATGCAGTTGAAGCTAAATCATGTTTATCAAAAGTATTTCAAGCTAAAGCATTTGTTTCGCATGGATATGAAGCTAACTCCTTTGTTTCGCCTGCATTTGAAGATAAATCATGTATATCACAAGTATTTGAAGCTCAACCTTTTGATTCGCATGGATTTGAAGCTAACCCTTCTACTTCGCATCGATTTGCAGCTAAATCTTGCGTTTCGCTTGGTTTTGAAGCTAACTAGTTTGTTTCGCATGCAGTTGAAGCTAAATCATGTATGTCACAAATATTTGAAGCTAAACCATTTGTTTCGCATGGATTTGAAGATTAGCCTCCTACTTCGCATTAATTTGAAGCTAACTCGATTGATTTGACTGCATTTGAATCTATATCACTTATAGCGCAATTATCTGAAGATAAATCATTTGTTTCTCATTTATTTGAAGCTAAGCCGTCTATTTCGCATTGATTTGAACCTAAATAATGTTTTTTCGCTTGGATTTGAAGCTATCTCGTTTTTTTCGCCTGTATTTGGAGATAAATCATGTATATCTCAAGTATTTAGAGCTAAACCATTCGCTTCGCATGGATTTGAAGCAATGCCTTCAACTTCGCATTGATTTGAAGATAAATCATGTGTTTCGCTTGGATTTGAAGCTAACTCGTTTGTTTCGCATGCAGTTGAAATTATATCATGTATATTACAAGTATTTGAAGCTAAACCACTTGTTTCACATTGATTTGATGATAAGCCTACTACGTCGCATTGATTTGAAGCTAAGCCTTCTATTTCGCATTGATTTGAATGTAAATCATGTGTTTCGCTTGGATTTGAAGCTAACTCGTTTGTTTCGCATGCAGTTGAAGCTAAATCATGTTTATCAGAAGTACCTGAATATAAACCATCTGTTTCGCATGAATATTGAGCTAAACTATGTGATTCGCATGAATTTGAAGCTAAATGATGTGTTTCGCTTGGTTTTGATGCTAACTCGTTTGTTTCGCCTGCATTTGAAGCTTCATCATGTATATCACAAGTATTTCAAGCTAAAGCATTTGTTTCGCATGGATATGAAGCTAACTCTTTTGTTTCGCCTGCATTTGAAGATAAATCATGTATAGCACAAGTATTTGAAGCTAAACCATTTGTATCGCGTGGATTTGAAGCTAAGCGTTCCACTTCGCATTGATTTGAAGCTAACTCGATTGTTTCGCCTGCATTTGAAGCTATATCACTTACATCGCAATTATCTGAAGATAAATCATTTGTTTCTCATGTATTTGAGGCTAAGCCGTCTATTTCGAATTTATTTGAAGCTAAATCATCTCTTTCGCATGGATGTGAAGCTAACTCGTCTTTTTCGCCTGTATTTGAAGATAAATCATGTATATCACAAGTATTTGAAGCTAAACCATTCGCATCGCATGGATTTGAAGCAAAGCCTTCAACTTCGCATTGACTTGAAGATAAATCATGTGTTTCGCTTGGATTTGAAGCTAACTCGTTTCTTTCGCATGCAGTTGAAGCTAAATTATGTATATCACAAGTATTTGAAGCTAAACCATTTTGTTTCGCATGAATTTGAAGCTAAGCCTTCTACTTCGCATTGATTTGAAGCTAAATCATATGTTTCGCATGGATTTGAAGCTAACTCGTTTGTTTCGCATGCAGTTGAAGCTAAATCATGTTTATCAAAAGTATTTGAAGCTAAAGCATTTGTTTCGCATGGATTTGAAGCTAAGCCTTCTACTTGACATTGATTTGAATTTAAATCATGTGTTTCTCTTGGATTTGAAGCTAACATGTTTGTTTCGCATGCAGTTGAAGCTAAATCATGTATATCACAAGTATTTGATGCTAAACCATTTGTTTCGCATGGATTTGAAGATAAGCCTCCTACTTCGCATTAATTTGAAGCTAACTGGATTGATTCGACTGCATTTGAATCTATATCACTTATATCGCAATTATCTGAAGATAAATCATTTGCTTCTCATGTATTTGAAGCTAAGCCGTCTATTTCGCATTTATTTGCAGCTAAATCATATGTTTCGCATGGATGTGAAGCTAACTCGTTTTTTTTGCCTGTATTTGAAGATAAATCATGTATATCACAAGTATTTGAAGCTAGACCATTCGCTTCGCATGGATTTGAAGCAAAGCCTTCAACATCGCATTGACTTGAAGATAAATCATGTGTTTCGCTTGGATTTGAAGCTAACTCGTTTGTTTCGCATGCAGTTGAAGCTAAATCATGTATATCACAAGTATTTTAAGCTAAACCATTTGTTTCGCATGGATTTAAAGATAAGCCTCCTACTTCGCATTAATTTGAAGCTAACTGGATTGATTCGACTGCATTTGAATCTATATCACTTATATCGCAATTATCTGAAGATAAATCATTTGTTTCTCATGTATTTGAAGCTAAGCCGTCTATTTCGCATTTATTTGAAGCTAAATCATACGTTTCGCATGGATGTGAAGCTAACTCGTTTTTTTTGCCTGTATTTGAAGATAAATCATGTATATCACAAGTATTTGAAGCTAAACCATTCGCTTCGCATGGATTTGAAGCAAAGCCTTCAACATCGCATTGACTTGAAGATAAATCATGTGTTTCGCTTGGATTTGAAGCTAACTCGTTTGTTTCGCATGCAGTTGAACTAAATCATGTATATCACAAGAATTTTAAGCTAAACCATTTGTTTCGCATGGATTTGAAGATAAGCCTCCCACTTCGCATTAATTTGAAGCTAACTGGATTGATTCGACTGCATTTGAATCTATATCACTTATATCGCAATTATCTGAAGATAAATCATTTGTTTCTCATGTATTTGAAGCTAAGCCGTCTATTTCGCACTGATTTCAAGCTAAATCATATGTTTCGCATGGATTTGAAGCTAACTCGTTTGTTTCGCATGGATTTGAAGCTAACTCATTTGTTCCGCATGCAGTTGAACCAAAATCATGTATATCACAAGTATTTTAAGCTAAACCATTTGTTTCGCATGGATTTAAAGATAAGCCTCCTACTTCGCATTAATTTGAAGCTAACTGGATTGATTCGACTGCATTTGAATCTATATCACTTATATCGCAATTATCTGAAGATAAATCATTTGTTTCTCATGTATTTGAAGCTAAGCCGTCTATTTCGCATTTATTTGAAGCTAAATCATATGTTTCGCATGGATGTGAAGCTAACTCGTTTTTTTTGCCTGTATTTGAAGATAAATCATGTATATCACAAGTATTTGAAGCTAAACCATTCGCTTCGCATGGATTTGAAGCAAAGCCTTCAACTTCGCATTGACTTGAAGATAAATCATGTGTTTCGCTTGGATTTGATGCTAACTCGTTTGTTTCGCATGCAGTTGAAGCTAAATCATGTATATCACAAGCATTTTAAGCTAAACCATTTGTTTCGCATGGATTTGAAGATAAGCCTCCTACTTCGCATTAATTTGAAGCTAACTGGATTGATTCGACTGCATTTGAATCTATATCACTTATATCGCAATTATCTGAAGATAAATCATTTGTTTCTCATGTATTTGAAGCTAAGCCGTCTATTTCGCACTGATTTGAAGCTAAATCATATGTTTCGCATGGAATTGAAGCTAACTCGTTTTCTTCGCATGCAGTTGAAGCTAAATCATGTTTATCAAAAGTATTTGAAGCTAAAGCATTTGTTTCTCATGTATTTGAAGCTAAGCCGTCTATTTCGCATTTATTTGAAGCTAAATCATATGTTTCGCATGGATGTGAAGCTAACTCGTTTTTTTTGCCTGTATTTGAAGATAAATCATGTATATCACAAGTATTTGAAGCTAAACCATTCGCTTCGCATGGATTTGAAGCTAACCCTTCTACTTCGCATTGATTTGCAGCTAAATCATGTGTTTCGCTGGGATTTGAAGCAAACTTGTTTGTTTCGCATGCTGTTGAAGCTAAATCATGTTTATCACAAGTATCTGAATCTAAACCGTTTGATTCGCATGGATTTGAAGCTAAGCCTTCCAATTCGCATTGATTTGAATCTAAATCATGTATTTCGAATGGATTTGAATCTAACTCGATTGTTTCGCGTGCATTTGAAGCTATATGACATATATCGCAATTATCTGAAGATAAATCATTTGTTTCTCATGTATTTGAGGCTAAGCCTGCTACTTCGCATTGATTTGATGCTAAAATCATGTGTTTCGCATGGATTTGAAACTAACTCGTTTTTTTGGCATGCAGTTGAAGCTAAATCATGTATATCAAAAGTATTTGAAGCTAAACCGTTTGTTTCGCATGGATTTGAAGATAAGCCTCCTACTTCGCATTAATTTGAAGCTAACTCGATTGATTTGACTGCATTTGAATCTATATCACTTATATCGCAATTATCTGAAGTTATATCATTTGCTTCTCATGTATTTGAAGCTAATCCGTCTATTTCGCATTTATTTGAAGCTAAATCATATGTTTCGCATGGATTTGAAGCTAACTCGTTTTTTTCGCCTGTATTTGGAGATAAATCATGTATATCACAAATATTTGAAGCTGAACCATTCGCTTCGCATGGATTTGAAGCAAAGCCTTCAACTTCGCATTGATTTGAAGATAAATCATGTGTTTCGCTTGGATTTGAAGCTAACTCGTTTGTTTCGCATAAAGTTGAGGCTGAATCATGTATATCACAAGTATTTGTAGCTAAACCATTTGTTTCGTATGAATTTGAAGCTAAGCCTTCTACTTCGCATTGATTTGAAACTAAATCATGTGTTTCGCTTGGTTTTGAAGCTAACTCGTTTGTTTCGCATGCAGTTGAGGCTTAATCATGTATATCACAAGTATTTGTTGCTAAACCATTTGTTTCGCATGAATTTGAAGCTAAGCCTTCTACTTCGCATTGATTTGAAGCTAAATCATGTGTTTCGCTTGGTTTTGAAGCTAACTCGTTTGTTTCGCATGCAGTTGAAGCTAAATCATGTATATCACAAGTATTTGAATCTAAACCATATGTTTCTCATGAATTTGAAGCTAAGCCTTCCACTTCGCATTGATTTGAACCTAAATAATGTGTTTCGCATGGATTTGAAGATAAAGCGTTTGTTTCGCATGCAATTGAAGCTATATCACTTACATCGCAATTATCTGAAGATAAATCATTTGTTTCTCATGTATTTGAAGCTAAGCCGTCTATTTCGCACTGATTTGAAGCTAAATCATAAGTTTCGCATGGATTTGAAGCTAACTCGTTTTTTTCGCCTGTATTTGAAGATAAATCATGTATATCTCAAGTATTTGAAGCTAAACCATTCGCTTCGCATGGATTTGAAGCAAAGCCTTCAACTTCGCATTGACTTGAAGATAAATCATGTGTTTCGCTTGGATTTGAAGCTAACTCGTTTCTTTCGCATGCAGTTGAAGCTAAATTATGTATATCACAAGTATTTGAAGCGAAACAATTTGTTTCGGATTGATTTGTAGCTAAGCCTTCTACTTCGCATTGATTTGATGCTAAATCATATGTTTCGCATGGATTTGAAACTAACTCGTTTGTTTCGTCTTCATTTGAAGCTGTTTCATTTATATCGCAAGTATTTGAAGCTAAACCATTTGTTTCGGATGGATTTGAAGATAAGCCTTCTACTTCGCATTGATTTAAATCTAAATCGTGTGTATGGCATGGATTTGAAGCTAACTCGTTTGTTTCGCCTGCATTTGAAGTTAAATAATGTATATCACAAGTATTTGAAGCTAAACCATTTGTTTCGTATGGATTTGAAGATAATCCTCCTACTTCGCATTAATTTGAAGCTAACTCGATTGATTCGACTGCATTTGAATCTATATCACTTATATCGCAATTATCTGAAGATAAATCATTTATTTCTCATGTATTTGAAGATAAGCCATGTACTTCGCATTGATTTGAATATAAATCATGTATTTCGCATGGATTTGAAGCTAACTCGTTTGTTTCGCCTGCATTTGAAGCTTCATCATGTATATCACAAGTATTTCAAGCTAAAGCATTTGTTTCGCATGGATATGAAGCTAACTCTTTTGTTTCGCCTGCATTTGAAGATAAATCATGTATAGCACAAGTATTTGAAGCTAAACCATTTGTATCGCGTGGATTTGAAGCTAAGCGTTCCACTTCGCATTGATTTGAAGCTAACTCGATTGTTTCGCCTGCATTTGAAGCTATATCACTTACATCGCAATTATCTGAAGATAAATCATTTGTTTCTCATGTATTTGAGGCTAAGCCGTCTATTTCGAATTTATTTGAAGCTAAATCATCTCTTTCGCATGGATGTGAAGCTAACTCGTCTTTTTCGCCTGTATTTGAAGATAAATCATGTATATCACAAGTATTTGAAGCTAAACCATTCGCATCGCATGGATTTGAAGCAAAGCCTTCAACTTCGCATTGACTTGAAGATAAATCATGTGTTTCGCTTGGATTTGAAGCTAACTCGTTTCTTTCGCATGCAGTTGAAGCTAAATTATGTATATCACAAGTATTTGAAGCTAAACCATTTTGTTTCGCATGAATTTGAAGCTAAGCCTTCTACTTCGCATTGATTTGAAGCTAAATCATATGTTTCGCATGGATTTGAAGCTAACTCGTTTGTTTCGCATGCAGTTGAAGCTAAATCATGTTTATCAAAAGTATTTGAAGCTAAAGCATTTGTTTCGCTTGGATTTGAAGCTAAGCCTTCTACTTGACATTGATTTGAATTTAAATCATGTGTTTCTCTTGGATTTGAAGCTAACATGTTTGTTTCGCATGCAGTTGAAGCTAAATCATGTATATCACAAGTATTTGATGCTAAACCATTTGTTTCGCATGGATTTGAAGATAAGCCTCCTACTTCGCATTAATTTGAAGCTAACTGGATTGATTCGACTGCATTTGAATCTATATCACTTATATCGCAATTATCTGAAGATAAATCATTTGCTTCTCATGTATTTGAAGCTAAGCCGTCTATTTCGCATTTATTTGTAGCTAAATCATATGTTTCGCATGGATGTGAAGCTAACTCGTTTTTTTTTTGCCTGTATTTGAAGATAAATCATGTATATCACAAGTATTTGAAGCTAGACCATTCGCTTCGCATGGATTTGAAGCAAAGCCTTCAACTTCGCATTGACTTGAAGATAAATCATGTGTTTCGCTTGGATTTGAAGCTAACTCGTTTGTTTCGCATGCAGTTGAAGCTAAATCATGTTTGTCAAAAGTATTTGAAGTTAAACCATTCGCTTCGCATGGATTTGAAGCAAAGACTTCAACTTCGCATTGATTTGAAGCTAACTCGATTGTTTCGCCTGCATATGAAGCTATATCACTTATTTCGCAATTATCTGAAGATAAATCATTTGTTTCTCATGTATTTGAAGATAAGCCATGTACTTGGCAATAATTTGAATCTAAATCATGTGTTTCGCATGGATTTGAAGCTAAGTCGTTTGTTTCGCCTGCATTTGAAGGTAAAGCGTTTGTTTCGCATGCAGTTGAAGCTAAATCATGTATATCACATGTATTTGAAGCTAAACCGTTTGATTCGCATGGATTTGAAGATAAGTCTTCTACTTCGCATTGATTTGCAGCTAAATCATATGTTTCGCATGGATTTGAAGCTAACTCGTTTTTTTTCGCCTGTATTTGGAGATAAATCATGTATAGCACAAGTATTTGAAGCTAAACCATTTGTTTCGCGTGGATTTGAAGATAAGCCTTCTACTTCGCATTGATTTGAAGCTAACTCGATTGTTTCGCCTGCATATGAAGCTATAACACTTATATCGCAATTATCTGAAGCTAAACCATTTGTTTCTCATGTATTTGAAGCTAAGCCTTCCACTTCGCATTGATTTGAACCTAAATAATGTGTTTCGCTTGGATTTGTAGGTAAAGCGTTTGTTTCGCATGCAGTTGAAGCTAAATCATGTTTGTCAAAAGTATTTGAAGTTAAACCATTCGCTTCGAATGGATTTGAAGCAAAGACTTCAACTTCGCATGGATTTGAAGCTAACTCTTTTGTTTCGCCTGCATTTGAAGATACATCATGTATATCACAAGTATTTGAAGCTAAACCGTTTGATTCGCACGGATTTGAAGCTAAGCCTTCTACTTCGCATTGATTTGCAGCTAAATCATGTGTTTCGCTTGGTTTTGAAGCTAGCTCGTTTGTTTCGCATGCAGTTGAAGCAAAATCATGTTTGTCAAAAGTATTTGAAGCTAAACCATTCGCTTCGCATGGATTTGAAGCAAAGACTTCAACTTCGCATTGATATGAAGATAAATCATGTGTTTCGCTTGGATTTGAAGCTAACACGTTTGTTTCGCATGCAGTTGAATCTAAAACATGTACATCACAAGTATCTGGACCTAATCCACCTGTTTCGCAAGAATATGAAGTTATGAAGCTAATCCATGTGATTCGCATGAATTTGTAGCTAAATCATGTGTTTCGCATGGATTTGAAGCTGTATCACTTATATCGCAATTATCTGAAGATCAATCATTTGTTCTCATGTGTTTGAAGCTAAGCCATCTACTTCGCATGAATTTGAAGCTAAACCATTTGTTTCGCATGGATTTGAAGATAAGCCTCCTACTTCGCATTAATTTGAAGCTAACTCGATTGATTTGACTGCATTTGAATCTATATCACTTATATCGCAATTATCTGAAGTTATATCATTTGCTTCTCATGTATTTGAAGCTAATCCGTCTATTTCGCATTTATTTGAAGCTAAATCATATGTTTCGCATGGATTTGAAGCTAACTCGTTTTTTTCGCCTGTATTTGGAGATAAATCATGTATATCACAAATATTTGAAGCTAAGCCTTCTACTTCGCATTGATTTGAAGATAAATCACGTGTTTCGCATGTATTTGAAGCTAAATCATGTGTTTCGCTTGGATTTGAAGCTAACTCGTTTGTTTCGCATGCAGTTGAAGCTAACTCATGTATATCACAAGTATTTGAAGCTAAACCATTTGTTTCGCTAGAATTTGAAGATAAGCCTTCTGCTTCGCATTGATTTGGAGCTAAATCATGTGTTTCGCATGGATTTAAAGCTATCACGTTTCTTTCGTATGCAGTTGAAGCTAAATCATGTATATCACTAGTATTTGAAGCTAAACCATTTGTTTCGTATCGATTCGATAATCAGCCTTCTATATCGCATTGATTTGAAGCTAAATCAAGTGTTTCTCATGGATTTGAAGCTAACTCGTTTGTTTCGCATGGATTTGAAGCTAACTCGTTTGTTTCGCATGAATTTGAAGCTAAATCATGTATGTCACAAGTATTTGAAGCTAAACCATTTGTATCGAAAGAATTTGAAGCTAAACCATGTGATTTGCGAGAATTTGAAGCTAAATCATGTGTTTCGCTTGGATTTGAAGCTAACTCGTTTGTTTCGCATGCAGTTGAAGCTGAATCATGTATATCATAAGTATTTGAAGCTAAACTCTTTGTTTCGCATTGATTTGAAGCTAACTCGTTTGTTTCGCATGCAGTTGAAGCTATAACATTTCTATTCGCAAGTATTTGAAACTTAATCATTCCCTTCGCATGTATTTGAAGCTAAGCCTTCAACTTCGCATTGATTTGAAGCTAAATCATGTGCTTCGCTTGGATTTCAAGATAACTCGTTTGTTTCCCACGCAGCTGAAGCCAAATCATGTATACCACAAGTATTTGAAGCTAAACCATTTGTTTCGCATCGATTCGAAAATCAGCCTTCTATATCGCATTGATTTGAAGCTACATCATGTGTTTCGCTTGGATTTGAAGCTAATTCGTTTGTTTCGCATGCAGTTGAAGCTAAATCATGTATATCATAAGTATTTGAAGCTAAACAATTTGTTTCGCATTGATTTGAAGCTAAGCCGTCTACTTCGTATTGATCTGACGCCAAATCATGTGTTACGCATGGATTTGATGCTAACTCGTTTGTTTCGCATGCAGTTGAAGCTAAATCATGTATAATCAAGTATTTGAAGCTAAACCATTTGTATCGCAAGGATTTGAAGCTAAACCATGTGTTTCGCAAGAATTTGAAGCTAAATCATGTGTTTCGCTTGGATTTGAAGCTAACTCGTTTGTTTCACATGCAGTTGAAGCTGTAACACTTCTATTCGCAAGTATTTGAAACTTAATCATTCCCTTCGCATGTATTTGAAGCTAAGCCTTCAACTTCGCATTGATTTGAAGCTAAATCATGTGCTTCGCTTGGATTTGAAGATAACTCGTTTGTTTCCCACGCAGCTGAAGCTAAATCATGTATACCACAAGTATTTGGAGCTAAAACATTTGTTTCTCAAGTATGTGAAGCTAAGCCTTCTACTTCGCATTGATTTGGAGATAAATCATGTGTTTCGCATGGATTTAAAGCTATCACGTTTCTTTCGCATGCAGTTGAAGCTAAATCATGTATATCGCAATTATTTGAAGCGGAACCATATGATTCTCATGAATATTAAGCTAAGCCATATGTTTCGCATGAATATTAAGCTAAACCAAGTGTTTCGCATGAATTTGAAGATAAATCATGTTTTTCACTTGGATTTGAAGATAAATCATGTGTTTCGCATGGATTTGAAACTAAGCCTTCTACTTCTCATTGATTTGAAGCTGATTCATGTGAGTAGCATGAGTTTGAGGCTAACTCGTTTGTTTCGCATGCAGTTGAAGCTAAATCATGTATAAAAGAAGTATTTGATGCTAAACTATTCGTTTCGCATGGATTTGAAGATAAGCCTTCTACTTCGCATTGATTTGCAGCCAACTCGTTTGTTTCGCATGCAGTTGAAGCTAAAGCATGTATATAACAAGTATTAGAAGCTAAATCATTTGTGTCGCATGGTTTTGAAGCAAAGCCTTGTACTTCGCATCGATTTGAAGCTAAATCATGCGTTTCGCATGGATTTGAAGCTAACTCGTTTGTTTCGCATGCAGTTGATGCTAAATCATGTATATCACAGGTATTTGAAGCTGAACCATTTGATTCTCATGAATATTAAGCTAAACCATGTGTTTCGCATGAATATTAAGCTAAACCAAATGTTTCACATGAATTTGAAGATAAATCATGTGTTTCACATGTATTTTAATCTGACTCGTTTGTTTCGCCTGCATTTGAAGCTATATCACTTATATCGCAAGTATTTGAAGCTAAACCATTTGTTTCGCAAGGTTTCGAAGATATGCCTTCTACGTCGCATTGATTCGAAGCTAAATCATGTGATTCGCATTGATTTGAATCTGAATCATGTGATTCACTTGGACTTGATGCTAACCATTCTACTTCGCATTGATTTGAAGCTAAATCATGTGTTTCGCTTGGATTTGAAGGTAACACGGTTGTTTCACATGCAGTTGAAGCTCACTCATGTATATCACAAGTATTTGAAGCTAAACCATTTGATTCTCATGTATTTGAAGCTAAGCGTTCCACTTCGCATTGATTTGAAGCAAACTCGATTGTTTCGCCTGCATATGAAGCTATATCACTTATTTCGCAATTATCTGAAGATAAATCATTTGTTTCTCATGTATTTGATGATAAGCCATGTACTTGGCAATAATTTGAATCTAAATCATGTGTTTCGCATGGATTTGGAGCTAACTCGTTTGTTTCGCCTGCATTTGAAGGTAAAGCGTTTGTTTCGCATGCAGTTGAAGCTAAATCATGTATATCACATGTATTTGAAGCTAAACCGTTTGATTCGCATGGATTTGAAGATAAGCCTTCTACTTCGCATTGATTTGAAGCTAAATCATATGTTTCGCATGGATTTGAAGCTAACTCGTTTTTTCCGCCTGTATTTGGAGATAAATCATGTATAGCACAAGTATTTGAAGCTAAACCATTTGTTTCGCGTGGATTTGAAGATAAGCCTTCTACTTCGCATTGATTTGAAGCTTACTCGATTGTTTCGCCTGCATATGAAGCTATAACACTTATATCGCAATTATCTGAAGCTAAACCATTTGTTTCTCATGTATTTGAAGCTAAGCCTTCCACTTCGCATTGATTTGAACGTAAATAATGTGTTTCGCTTGGATTTGAAGGTAAAGCGTTTGTTTCGCATGCAGTTGAAGCTAAATCATGTTTGTCAAAAGTATTTGAAGTTAAACCATTCGCTTCGCATGGATTTGAAGCAAAGACTTCAACTTCGCATTGATTTGAAGCTAACTCGATTGTTTCGCCTGCATATGAAGCTATATCACTTATTTCGCAATTATCTGAAGATAAATCATTTGTTTCTCATGTATTTGAAGATAAGCCATGTACTTGGCAATAATTTGAATCTAAATCATGTGTTTCGCATGGATTTGAAGCTAAGTCGTTTGTTTCGCCTGCATTTGAAGGTAAAGCGTTTGTTTCGCATGCAGTTGAAGCTAAATCATGTATATCACATGTATTTGAAGCTAAACCGTTTGATTCGCATGGATTTGAAGATAAGTCTTCTACTTCGCATTGATTTGCAGCTAAATCATATGTTTCGCATGGATTTGAAGCTAACTCGTTTTTTTTCGCCTGTATTTGGAGATAAATCATGTATAGCACAAGTATTTGAAGCTAAACCATTTGTTTCGCGTGGATTTGAAGATAAGCCTTCTACTTCGCATTGATTTGAAGCTAACTCGATTGTTTCGCCTGCATATGAAGCTATAACACTTATATCGCAATTATCTGAAGCTAAACCATTTGTTTCTCATGTATTTGAAGCTAAGCCTTCCACTTCGCATTGATTTGAACCTAAATAATGTGTTTCGCTTGGATTTGTAGGTAAAGCGTTTGTTTCGCATGCAGTTGAAGCTAAATCATGTTTGTCAAAAGTATTTGAAGTTAAACCATTCGCTTCGAATGGATTTGAAGCAAAGACTTCAACTTCGCATGGATTTGAAGCTAACTCTTTTGTTTCGCCTGCATTTGAAGATACATCATGTATATCACAAGTATTTGAAGCTAAACCGTTTGATTCGCACGGATTTGAAGCTAAGCCTTCTACTTCGCATTGATTTGCAGCTAAATCATGTGTTTCGCTTGGTTTTGAAGCTAGCTCGTTTGTTTCGCATGCAGTTGAAGCAAAATCATGTTTGTCAAAAGTATTTGAAGCTAAACCATTCGCTTCGCATGGATTTGAAGCAAAAACTTCAACTTCGCATTGATATGAAGATAAATCATGTGTTTCGCTTGGATTTGAAGCTAACACGTTTGTTTCGCATGCAGTTGAATCTAAAACATGTACATCACAAGTATCTGGACCTAATCCACCTGTTTCGCAAGAATATGAAGCTATGAAGCTAATCCATGTGATTCGCATGAATTTGTAGCTAAATCATGTGTTTCGCATGGATTTGAAGCTGTATCACTTATATCGCAATTATCTGAAGATCAATCATTTGTTTCTCATGTGTTTGAAGCTAAGCCATCTACTTCGCATGAATTTGAAGCTAAATCATGTGTTTCGCTTGGATTTGAAGCTAACTCGTTTGTTTCGCATGCAGTTGCAGCTATATCACTTATATTCGCAAGTATTTGCTGCTAAATCATTCGGTTCGCATGGATTTGAAGCTAAGCCTTCTACTTCGCATTGATTTGAAGATAAATCACGTGTTTCGCATGTATTTGAAGCTAAATCATGTGTTTCGCTTGGATTTGAAGCTAACTCGTTTGTTTCGCATGCAGTTGAAGCTAACTCATGTATATCACAAGTATTTGAAGCTAAACCATTTGTTTCGCTAGAATTTGAAGATAAGCCTTCTGCTTCGCATTGATTTGGAGCTAAATCATGTGTTTCGCATGGTTTTAAAGCTATCACGTTTCTTTCGCATGCAGTTGAAGCTAAATCATGTATATCACTAGTATTTGAAGCTAAACCATTTGTTTCGTATCGATTCGATAATCAGCCTTCTATATCGCATTGATTTGAAGCTAAATCAAGTGTTTCTCATGGATTTGAAGCTAACTCGTTTGTTTCGCATGGATTTGAAGCTAACTCGTTTGTTTCGCATGAATTTGAAGCTAAATCATGTATGTCACAAGTATTTGAAGCTAAACCATTTGTATCGAAAGAATTTGAAGCTAAACCATGTGATTTGCGAGAATTTGAAGCTAAATCATGTGTTTCGCTTGGATTTGAAGCTAACTCGTTTGTTTCGCATGCAGTTGAAGCTGAATCATGTATATCATAAGTATTTGAAGCTAAACTCTTTGTTTCGCATTGATTTGAAGCTAACTCGTTTGTTTCGCATGCAGTTGAAGCTATAACATTTCTATTCGCAAGTATTTGAAACTTAATCATTCCCTTCGCATGTATTTGAAGCTAAGCCTTCAACTTCGCATTGATTTGAAGCTAAATCATGTGCTTCGCTTGGATTTCAAGATAACTCGTTTGTTTCCCACGCAGCTGAAGCCAAATCATGTATACCACAAGTATTTGAAGCTAAACCATTTGTTTCGCATCGATTCGAAAATCAGCCTTCTATATCGCATTGATTTGAAGCTACATCATGTGTTTCGCTTGGATTTGAAGCTAATTCGTTTGTTTCGCATGCAGTTGAAGCTAAATCATGTATATCATAAGTATTTGAAGCTAAACAATTTGTTTCGCATTGATTTGAAGCTAAGCCGTCTACTTCGTATTGATCTGACGCCAAATCATGTGTTACGCATGGATTTGATGCTAACTCGTTTGTTTCGCATGCAGTTGAAGCTAAATCATGTATAATCAAGTATTTGAAGCTAAACCATTTGTATCGCAAGGATTTGAAGCTAAACCATGTGTTTCGCAAGAATTTGAAGCTAAATCATGTGTTTCGCTTGGATTTGAAGCTAACTCGTTTGTTTCACATGCAGTTGAAGCTGTAACACTTCTATTCGCAAGTATTTGAAACTTAATCATTCCCTTCGCATGTATTTGAAGCTAAGCCTTCAACTTCGCATTGATTTGAAGCTAAATCATGTGCTTCGCTTGGATTTCAAGATAACTCGTTTGTTTCCCACGCAGCTGAAGCCAAATCATGTATACCACAAGTATTTGGAGCTAAAACATTTGTTTCTCAAGTATGTGAAGCTAAGCCTTCTACTTCGCATTGATTTGGAGATAAATCATGTGTTTCGCATGGATTTAAAGCTATCACGTTTCTTTCGCATGCAGTTGAAGCTAAATCATGTATATCGCAATTATTTGAAGCGGAACCATATGATTCCCATGAATATTAAGCTAAGCCATATGTTTCGCATGAATATTAAGCTAAACCAAGTGTTTCGCATGAATTTGAAGATAAATCATGTTTTTCACTTGGATTTGAAGATAAATCATGTGTTTCGCATGGATTTGAAACTAAGCCTTCTACTTCTCATTGATTTGAAGCTGATTCATGTGAGTAGCATGAGTTTGAGGCTAAATCGTTTGTTTCGCATGCAGTTGAAGCTAAATCATGTATAAAAGAAGTATTTGATGCTAAACTATTCGTTTCGCATGGATTTGAAGATAAGCCTTCTACTTCGCATTGATTTGAAGCTAACTCGATTGTTTCGCCTGCATATGAAGCTATAACACTTATATCGCAATTATCTGAAGCTAAACCATTTGTTTCTCATGTATTTGAAGCTAAGCCTTCCACTTCGCATTGATTTGAACCTAAATAATGTGTTTCGCTTGGATTTGTAGGTAAAGCGTTTGTTTCGCATGCAGTTGAAGCTAAATCATGTTTGTCAAAAGTATTTGAAGTTAAACCATTCGCTTCGAATGGATTTGAAGCAAAGACTTCAACTTCGCATGGATTTGAAGCTAAATCATGTGTTTCGCTTGGTTTTGAAGCTAGCTCGTTTGTTTCGCATGCAGTTGAAGCAAAATCATGTTTGTCAAAAGTATTTGAAGCTAAACCATTCGCTTCGCATGGATTTGAAGCAAAGACTTCAACTTCGCATTGATATGAAGATAAATCATGTGTTTCGCTTGGATTTGAAGCTAACACGTTTGTTTCGCATGCAGTTGAATCTAAAACATGTACATCACAAGTATCTGGACCTAATCCACCTGTTTCGCAAGAATATGAAGATATGAAGCTAATCCATGTGATTCGCATGAATTTGTAGCTAAATCATGTGTTTCGCATGGATTTGAAGCTGTATCACTTATATCGCAATTATCTGAAGATCAATCATTTGTTTCTCATGTGTTTGAAGCTAAGCCATCTACTTCGCATGAATTTGAAGCTAAATCATGTGTTTCGCTTGGATTTGAAGCTAACTCGTTTGTTTCGCATGCAGTTGCAGCTATATCACTTATATTCGCAAGTATTTGCTGCTAAATCATTCGGTTCGCATGGATTTGAAGCTAAGCCTTCTACTTCGCATTGATTTGAAGATAAATCACGTGTTTCGCATGTATTTGAAGCTAAATCATGTGTTTCGCTAGGATTTGAAGCTAACTCGTTTGTTTCGCATGCAGTTGAAGCTAACTCATGTATATCACAAGTATTTGAAGCTAAACCATTTGTTTCGCTAGAATTTGAAGATAAGCCTTCTGCTTCGCATTGATTTGGAGCTAAATCATGTGTTTCGCATGGATTTAAAGCTATCACGTTTATTTCGCATGCAGTTGAAGCTAAATCATGTATATCACTAGTATTTGAAGCTAAACCATTTGTTTCGTACCGATTCGATAATCAGCCTTCTATATCGCATTGATTTGAAGCTAAATCAAGTGTTTCTCATGGATTTGAAGCTAACTCGTTTGTTTCGCATGGATTTGAAGCTAACTCGTTTGTTTCGCATGAATTTGAAGCTAAATCATGTATGTCACAAGTATTTGAAGCTAAACCATTTGTATCGAAAGAATTTGAAGCTAAACCATGTGATTTGCGAGAATTTGAAGCTAAATCATGTGTTTCGCTTGGATTTGAAGCTAACTCGTTTGTTTCGCATGCAGTTGAAGCTGAATCATGTATATCATAAGTATTTGAAGCTAAACTCTTTGTTTCGCATTGATTTGAAGCTAACTCGTTTGTTTCGCATGCAGTTGAAGCTATAACATTTCTATTCGCAAGTATTTGAAACTTAATCATTCCCTTCGCATGTATTTGAAGCTAAGCCTTCAACTTCGCATTGATTTGAAGCTAAATCATGTGCTTCGCTTGGATTTCAAGATAACTCGTTTGTTTCCCACGCAGCTGAAGCCAAATCATGTATACCACAAGTATTTGAAGCTAAACCATTTGTTTCGCATCGATTCGAAAATCAGCCTTCTATATCGCATTGATTTGAAGCTACATCATGTGTTTCGCTTGGATTTGAAGCTAATTCGTTTGTTTCGCATGCAGTTGAAGCTAAATCATGTATATCATAAGTATTTGAAGCTAAACAATTTGTTTCGCATTGATTTGAAGCTAAGCCGTCTACTTCGTATTGATCTGACGCCAAATCATGTGTTACGCATGGATTTGATGCTAACTCGTTTGTTTCGCATGCAGTTGAAGCTAAATCATGTATAATCAAGTATTTGAAGCTAAACCATTTGTATCGCAAGGATTTGAAGCTAAACCATGTGTTTCGCAAGAATTTGAAGCTAAATCATGTGTTTCGCTTGGATTTGAAGCTAACTCGTTTGTTTCACATGCAGTTGAAGCTGTAACACTTCTATTCGCAAGTATTTGAAACTTAATCATTCCCTTCGCATGTATTTGAAGCTAAGCCTTCAACTTCGCATTGATTTGAAGCTAAATCATGTGCTTCGCTTGGATTTCAAGATAACTCGTTTGTTTCCCACGCAGCTGAAGCCAAATCATGTATACCACAAGTATTTGGAGCTAAAACATTTGTTTCTCAAGTATGTGAAGCTAAGCCTTCTACTTCGCATTGATTTGGAGATAAATCATGTGTTTCGCATGGATTTAAAGCTATCACGTTTCTTTCGCATGCAGTTGAAGCTAAATCATGTATATCGCAATTATTTGAAGCGGAACCATATGATTCTCATGAATATTAAGCTAAGCCATATGTTTCGCATGAATATTAAGCTAAACCAAGTGTTTCGCATGAATTTGAAGATAAATCATGTTTTTCACTTGGATTTGAAGATAAATCATGTGTTTCGCATGGATTTGAAACTAAGCCTTCTACTTCTCATTGATTTGAAGCTGATTCATGTGAGTAGCATGAGTTTGAGGCTAAATCGTTTGTTTCGCATGCAGTTGAAGCTAAATCATGTATAAAAGAAGTATTTGATGCTAAACTATTCGTTTCGCATGGATTTGAAGATAAGCCTTCTACTTCGCATTGATTTGCAGCCAACTCGTTTGTTTCGCATGCAGTTGAAGCTAAATCATGTATAGAACAAGTATTAGAAGCTAAATCATTTGTGTCGCATCGTTTTGAAGCTAAGCATTGTACTTCGCATCGATTTGAAGCTAAATCATGCGTTTCGCATGGATTTGAAGCTAACTCGTTTGTTTCGCATGCAGTTGATGCTAAATCATGTATATCACAGGTATTTGAAGCTGAACCATTTGATTCTCATGAATATTAAGCTAAACCAAATGTTTCACATGAATTTTAAGATAAATCATGTGTTTCACATGTATTTTAATCTGACTCGTTTGTTTCGCCTGCATTTGAAGCTATATCACTTATATCGCAAGTATTTGAAGCTAAACCATTTGTTTCGCATGGATTTGATGCTAAGCCATCTACTTCTCATTGATTTGAAGCTGATTCATGTGAGTAGCATGAGTTTGAGGCTAACTCGTTTGTTTCGCATGCAGTTGAAGCTAAATCATGTATAAAAGAAGTATTTGATGCTAAACTATTCGTTTCGCATGGATTTGAAGATAAGCCTTCTACTTCGCATTGATTTGCAGCCAACTCGTTTGTTTCGCATGCAGTTGAAGCTAAATCATGTATATAACAAGTATTAGAAGCTAAATCATTTGTGTCGCATGGTTTTGAAGCAAAGCCTTGTACTTCGCATCGATTTGAAGCTAAATCATGCGTTTCGCATGGATTTGAAGCTAACTCGTTTGTTTCGCATGCAGTTGATGCTAAATCATGTATATCACAGGTATTTGAAGCTGAACCATTTGATTCTCATGAATATTAAGCTAAACCATGTGTTTCGCATGAATATTAAGCTAAACCAAATGTTTCACATGAATTTGAAGATAAATCATGTGTTTCACATGTATTTTAATCTGACTCGTTTGTTTCGCCTGCATTTGAAGCTATATCACTTATATCGCAAGTATTTGAAGCTAAACCATTTGTTTCGCATGGATTTGATGCTAAGCCATCTACTTCGCATGAATTTGAAGCTAAATCATGTGTTTCGCTTGGATTTGAAGCTAACTCGTTTGTTTCGCATGCAGTTGCAGCTATATCACTTATATTCGCAAGTATTTGCTGCTAAATCATTCGGTACGCATGGATTTGAAGCTAAGCCTTCTATTTCGCATTGATTTGAAGATAAATCACGTGTTTCGCATGTATTTGAAGCTAAATCATGTGTTTCGCTTGGATTTGAAGCTAACTCGTTTGTTTCGCATGCAGTTGAAGCTAACTCATGTATATCACAAGTATTTGAAGCTAAACCATTTGTTTCGCTAGAATTTGAAGATAAGCCTTCTGCTTCGCATTGATTTGGAGCTAAATCATGTGTTTCGCATGGATTTGAAGCTAACTCGTTTGTTTCGCATGAATTTGAAGCTAAATAATGTATGTCACAAGTATTTGAAGCTAAACCATTTGTATCGCATGAATTTGAAGCTAAACCATGTGATTTGCGAGAATTTGAAGCTAAATCATGTGTTTCGCTTGGATTTGAAGCTAACTCGTTTGTTTCGCATGCAGTTGAAGCTGAATCATGTATATCATAAGTATTTGAAGCTAAACTCTTTGTTTCGCATTGATTTGAAGCTAACTCGTTTGTTTCGCATGCAGTTGCAGCTATATCACTTATATTCGCAAGTATTTGCTGCCAAATCATTCGGTTCGCATGGATTTGAAGCTAAGCCTTCTACTTTGCATTTATTTGAAGATAAATAATGTGTTTCGCTTGGATTTGAAGCTAACTCGTTTGTTTCGCATGCAGTTGCAGCTATATCACTTATATTCGCAAGTATTTGCTGCTAAATCATTCGGTTCGCATGGATTTGAAGCTAAGCCTTCTACTTCGCATTGATTTGAAGATAAATCACGTGTTTCGCATGTATTTGAAGCTAAATCATGTGTTTCGCTTGGATTTGAAGCTAACTCGTTTGTTTCGCATGCAGTTGAAGCTAACTCATGTATATCACAAGTATTTGAAGCTAAACCATTTGTTTCGCTAGAATTTGAAGATAAGCCTTCTGCTTCGCATTGATTTGGAGCTAAATCATGTGTTTCGCATGGATTTAAAGCTATCACGTTTCTTTCGCATGCAGTTGAAGCTAAATCATGTATATCACTAGTATTTGAAGCTAAACCATTTGTTTCGCATCGATTCGATAATCAGCCTTCTATATCGCATTGATTTGAAGCTAAATCAAGTGTTTCTCATGGATTTGAAGCTAACTCGTTTGTTTCGCATGGATTTGAAGCTAACTCGTTTGTTTCGCATGAATTTGAAGCTAAATCATGTATGTCACAAGTATTTGAAGCTAAACCATTTGTATCGAAAGAATTTGAAGCTAAACCATGTGATTTGCGAGAATTTGAAGCTAAATCATGTGTTTCGCTTGGATTTGAAGCTAACTCGTTTGTTTCGCATGCAGTTGAAGCTATAACACTTCTATTCGCAAGTATTTGAAACTTAATCATTCCCTTCGCATGTATTTGAAGCTAAGCCTTCAACTTCGCATTGATTTGAAGCTAAATCATGTGCTTCGCTTGGATTTCAAGATAACTCGTTTGTTTCCCACGCAGCTGAAGCCAAATCATGTACACCACAAGTATTTGAAGCTAAACCATTTGTTTCGCATCGATTCGAAAATCAGCCTTCTATATCGCATTGATTTGAAGCTACATCATGTGTTTCGCTTGGATTTGAAGCTAATTCGTTTGTTTCGCATGCAGTTGAAGCTAAATCATGTATATCATAAGTATTTGAAGCTAAACAATTTGTTTCGCATTGATTTGAAGCTAAGCCGTCTACTTCGTATTGATCTGACGCCAAATCATGTGTTACGCATGGATTTGATGCTAACTCGTTTGTTTCGCATGCAGTTGAAGCTAAATCATGTATAATCAAGTATTTGAAGCTAAACCATTTGTATCGCAAGGATTTGAAGCTAAACCATGTGTTTCGCAAGAATTTGAAGCTAAATCATGTGTTTCGCTTGGATTTGAAGCTAACTCGTTTGTTTCACATGCAGTTGAAGCTGTAACACTTCTATTCGCAAGTATTTGAAACTTAATCATTCCCTTCGCATGTATTTGAAGCTAAGCATTCAACTTCGCATTGATTTGAAGCTAAATCATGTGCTTCGCTTGGATTTCAAGATAACTCGTTTGTTTCCCACGCAGCTGAAGCCAAATCATGTATACCACAAGTATTTGGTGCTAAAACATTTGTTTCTCAAGTATGTGAAGCTAAGCCTTCTACTTCGCATTGATTTGGAGATAAATCATGTGTTTCGCATGGATTTGAAACTAAGCCTTCTACTTCTCATTGATTTGAAGCTGATTCATGTGAGTAGCATGAGTTTGAGGCTAACTCGTTTGTTTCGCATGCAGTTGAAGCTAAATCATGTATAAAAGAAGTATTTGATGCTAAACTATTCGTTTCGCATGGATTTGAAGATAAGCCTTCTACTTCGCATTGATTTGCAGCCAACTCGTTTGTTTCGCATGCAGTTGAAGCTAAATCATGTATAGAACAAGTATTAGAAGCTAAATCATTTGTGTCGCATGGTTTTGAAGCTAAGCCTTGTACTTCGTATCGATTTGAAGCTAAATCATGCGTTTCGCATGGATTTGAAGCTAACTCGTTTGTTTCGCATGCAGTTGATGCTAAATCATGTATATCACAGGTATTTGAAGCTGAACCATTTGATTCTCATGAATATTAAGCTAAACCATGTGTTTCGCATGAATATTAAGCTAAACCAAGTGTTTCGCATGAATTTGAAGATAAATCATGTTTTTCACATGGATTTGAAGCTAAATCATGTGTTTCGCATGGATTTGAAACTAAGCCTTCTACTTCTCATTGATTTGAAGCTGATTCATGTGAGTAGCATGAGTTTGAAGCTAAACTCTTTGTTTCGCATGGATTTGAAGCTAACTCGTTTGTTTCGCATGAATTTGAAGCTAAATCATGTATGTCACAAGTATTTGAAGCTAAACCATTTGTATCGAAAGAATTTGAAGCTAAACCATGTGATTTGCGAGAATTTGAAGGTAAATCATGTGTTTCGCTTGGATTTGAAGCTAACTCGTTTGTTTCGCATGCAGTTGAAGCTGAATCATGTATAATCAAGTATTTGAAGCTAAACCATTTGTATCGCAAGGATTTGAAGCTAAACCATGTGTTTCGCAAGAATTTGAAGCTAAATCATGTGTTTCGCTTGGATTTGAAGCTAACTCGTTTGTTTCACATGCAGTTGAAGCTGTAACACTTCTATTCGCAAGTATTTGAAACTTAATCATTCCCTTCGCATGTATTTGAAGCTAAGCCTTCAACTTCGCATTGATTTGAAGCTAAATCATGTGCTTCGCTTGGATTTCAAGATAACTCGTTTGTTTCCCACGCAGCTGAAGCCAAATCATGTATACCACAAGTATTTGGAGCTAAAACATTTGTTTCTCAAGTATGTGAAGTTAAGCCTTCTACTTCGCATTGATTTGGAGATAAATCTTGTGTTTCGCATGGATTTAAAGCTATCACGTTTCTTTCGCATGCAGTTGAAGCTAAATCATGTACATCGCAATTATTTGAAGCTGAACCATTTGTTTCTCATGTATATGAATCTAAGCCTACCACTTCGCATTGATTTGAAGCTAAATCATGTGTTACGCATGGATTTGATGCGAACTCGTTCGTTTCGCATGCAGTTGAAGCTTAATCATGTATAAACAAGTATTTGAAGCTAAACCATTTGTATCGTAAGAATTTGAAGCTAAACCATGTGATTTGTGAGAATTTGAAGCTAAATCATGTGTTTCGCTTGGATTTGAAGATAACTCGTTTGTTTCGCATGTAGTCGAGGCTACATCACTTACATTCGCAAGTATTTGAAGCCAAATCATTCGTTTCGCATGGATTTGAAGCTAAGCATTCTACTTCGCATTGATTTGAAGGTAAATCATGTTTTTCCATTGGGTGTGAAGCTAACTCGTTTGTTTCGCATGTAGTTGAAGCTATATCACTTATATCGCAAGTATATGAATCTATATAATCTGTGTTGCATGGATTTGATGCTAATCCTTCTACTTCGCATTGATTTCAAGCTAAATCATGTGTGTCGCATGGATTTAAAGCTAATTCGAGTGTTTCGCCTGCATTTGAAGCTATGTCACTTATGTTCGCAAGAATTTGAAGCTAAATCATGTGTTTCGCTTGGATTTGAAGCTAACTCGTTTGTTTCGCATGCAGTTGAAGCTGAATCATGTATATCATAAGTATTTGAAGCTAAACTCTTTGTTTCGCATTGATTTGAAGCTAACTCGTTTGTTTCGCATGCAGTTGAAGCTATAACACGTCTATTCGCAAGTATGTGAAACTTAATCATTCCCTTCGCATGTATTTGAAGCTAAGCCTTCAACTTCGCATTGATTTGAAGCTAAATCATGTGCTTCGCTTGGATTTCAAGATAACTCGTTTGTTTCCCACGCAGCTGAAGCCAAATCATGTATACCACAAGTATTTGAAGCTAAACTATTTGTTTCGCATCGATTCGAAAATCAGCCTTCTATATCGCATTGATTTGAAGCTACATCATGTGTATCGCTTGGATTTGAAGCTAATTCGTTTGTTTCGCATGCAGTTGAAGCTAAATCATGTATATCATAAGTATTTGAAGCTAAACAATTTGTTTCGCATTGATTTGAAGCTAAGCCGTCTACTTCGTATTGATCTGAAGCCAAATCATGTGTTACTCATGGATTTGATGCTAACTCGTTTGTTTCGCATGCAGTTGAAGCTAAATCATGTATAATCAAGTATTTGAAGCTAAACCATTTGTATCGCAAGGATTTGAAGCTAAACCACGTGTTTCGCAAGAATTTGAAGCTAAATCATGTGTTTCGCTTGGATTTGAAGCTAACTCGTTTGTTTCACATGCAGTTGAAGCTGTAACACTTCTATTCGCAAGTATTTGAAACTTAATCATTCCCTTCGCATGTATTTGAAGCTAAGCCTTCAACTTCGCATTGATTTGAAGCTAAATCATGTGCTTCGCTTGGATTTCAAGATAACTCGTTTGTTTCCCACGCAGCTGAAGCCAAATCATGTATACCACAAGTATTTGGAGCTAAAACATTTGTTTCTCAAGTATGTGAAGCTAAGCCTTCTACTTCGCATTGATTTGGAGATAAATCATGTGTTTCGCATGGATTTAAAGCTATCACGTTTCTTTCGCATGCAGTTGAAGCTAAATCATGTATATCGCAATTATTTGAAGCTGAACCATTTGTTTCTCATGTATATGAATCTAAGCCTACCACATCGCATTGATTTGAAGCTAAATCATGTGTTACGCATGGATCTGATGCGAACTCGTTCGTTTCGCATGCAGTTGAAGCTTAATCATTTATAAACAAGTATTTGAAGCTAAACCATTTGTATCGTAAGAATTTGAAGCTAAACCATGTGATTTGTGAGAATTTGAAGCTAAATCATGTGTTTCGCTTGGATTTGAAGCTAACTCGTTTGTTTCGCATGCAGTTGAAGCTAATTCATGTATATCATAAGTATTTGAAGCTAAACTATTTGTTTCGCATTGATTTGAAGCTAACTCGTTTGTTTCGCATGCAGTTGAAGCTATAACACTTCTATTCGCAAGTATTTGACACTTTATCATTCCCTTCGCATGTATTTGAAGCTAAGCCTTCAACTTCGCATTGATTTGAAGCTAAATCATGTGCTTCGCTTGGATTTCAAGATAACTCGTTTGTTTCCCACGCAGCTGAAGCCAAATCATGTATACCACAAGTATTTGAAGCTAAAACATTTGTTTCTCATGTATGTGAAGCTAAGCCTACCACTTCGCATTGATTTGAAGCTAAATCATGTGTTACGCATGGATTTGATGCTAACTCGTACGTTTCGCATGCAGTTGAAGCTTAATCATGTATAAACAAGTATTTGAAGCTAAACCATTTGTATCGCAAGAATTTGAAGCTAAACCATGTGATTTGCGAGAATTTGAAGCTAAATCATGTGTTACGCATGGATTTGATGCGAACTCGTTCGTTTCGCATGCAGTTGAAGTTTAATCATGTATATCACAAGTATTTGCAGCAAAACCATTTGATTCGCATGGATTTGAAACTGAGACTTTCTACTTCGCATTCATTTTAAGCTGAATCATGTGATTCGCTTGGATTTGAAGCAAACTCGTTTGATTCGAATGCAGTTGAAGCTAAATAATGTATACTACAAGTATTTGAAGCTAAACCATTTGCTTCGCATGGATTTGAAGCTAAGCCTACTACTTCGCACTGATTTGCAACTAATTCATGTGTTTCGCTTGGATTTGAAGATAACTCGTTTGTTTCGCATGTAGTCGAGGCTATATCACTTACATTCGCAAGTATTTGAAGCCAAATCATTCGTTTCGCATGGATTTGAAGCTAAGCATTCTACTTCGCATTGATTTGAAGGTAAATCATGTTTTTCCATTGGGTGTGAAGCTAACTCGTTTGTTTCGCATGTAGTTGAAGCTATATCACTTATATCGCAAGTATATGAATCTATATAATCTGTGTTGCATGGATTTGATGCTAATCCTTCTACTTCGCATTGATTTCAAGCTAAATCATGTGTGTCGCATGGATTTAAAGCTAATTCGAGTGTTTCGCCTGCATTTGAAGCTATGTCACTTATGTTCGCAAGTATTTGAAGCTAAATCATTTGTGTCGCATGGGTTTGATGCTAAGCCTACGTCTTCGCATTGATTTGAATCTAAATCATGTGTTTCGCATGGATGTAAAGCAAACTCGTGTGTTTCGCCTGCATTCGAAGTTATATCACGTATAATCGCAAGTATTTGAAGCTAATTCATATGTGTCGCATGGATTTGAAGCTAAGCCTTCTACTTCGCATTGATTTGAAGCTACACCATGCGTTTCGCATGAATTTGAAGCTAACTCGTTTGTTTCGCATGCATTTGAAGCTATATCACTTATATTCGCAAGTATTTGAAGCTCAATCGTTCGTTTCGCATGAATTTGAAGCTAAGCCATCTACTCCGCATTAATTGGAAGCTTAATCATGTGTTTCGCTTGGATTTGAAGCTAACTCGTTTGTATCGCATGCAGTTGACGCTAAATCGTGTATATCACAAGTATTTGAAGCAAAACCATTTGTTTCGCAAGAATTTGAAGCTAAGCCTTCTACTTCGCATTGATTTGAAGCTAAATCATGTGTTACGCTTGGATTTGAAACTAAGCCTTCTACTTCGCATTGATTAGAAGCTAAATCTTGTGTTTGGTATGGATTTGAAGCTAACACGGTTGTTTCGCCTGCATTCGAATTTATATCACGTATAATCGCAAGTATTTGAAGCTCAGTCATCCGTTTCGCATGGATTTGAAGCTAAGCCTTCAACTTCGCATTGATTTGAAGCTAAATCATGTGCTTCGCATGGATTTGAAGCCTACTCGTTTGATTCGGCTGCATTTAAAGCTACATCACTTATATTCGCAACTATTTGAAGCTAAACCATATGTTTCGCATGGATTTGAAGCTAAGCGTCCTACTTCGCGTTGATTTGAAGCTAAACCATTTGTTTCGCATTGATTATAAGGTAAGCCTTTTACTTCGCATTGATTTGAAGCTAAATCATGTGATTGGCATGGATTTGAAGCTAACTCGTTTGTTTCGCCTGCATTTGAAGCTTAATCATGTATATGACAAGTATTTGAAGCTAAACCATTTGTTGCGCATGCATTTGAAGATAAACCTTCTACTTCGCATTGATTTGATGCTAACTAGCGCATTTCGCCTGCATTTGAAGCTATATCACTAATATTGCAATTATCTGAAGGTAAATCATTTGTTTCTCATATACTTGAAGCTAAGCCTTCTGCTTCGCATTTATTTGAAGCTAAATTATGTGTTCCGCTTGGATTTTAAGCGAACTCGTTTGTTTCGCGTGCTGTTGAAGCTTAGTCATGTATAAAACAAGTATTTGAAGCTAAACCATTCGTTTCGCATGGATTTGAAGCTAAGCCATCTACTTCGCATGCAGTTGAAGCCAAATCATGTGTTTCGATTGGATTTGAAGCCAACTCGTTTGTTTTGCATGCAGTTGAAACTAAATCATGTATGTCAAAATTATTTGAAGCTAAACCATTTGTTTCGCATGGTTTCGAAGATAAGCCTTCTACTTCGCATGAATTTGAAGCTAAATCATGTGTTTCGCATGGATTTGAAGCTAATTCGATCGTTTCGCATGCATTTGAAGCTAAATCATGTATATCACAAGTATTTGAAGCTAGACCATTTGATTCGCATTGATTTGTAGCTAACTCGTTTGTTTCGCATGCAGTTGCAGCTATATCACTTATATTCGCAAGTATTTGCTGCTAAATCATTCGGTTCGCATGGATTTGAAGCTAAGCCTTCTACTTCGCATTGATTTGAAGATAAATCACGTGTTTCGCATGTATTTGAAGCTAAATCATGTGTTTCGCTTGGATTTGAAGCTAACTCGTTTGTTTCGCATGCAGTTGAAGCTAACTCATGTATATCACAAGTATTTGAAGCCAAACCATTTGATTCGCATGAATTTGAAGCTAAATCATGTGTTTCGCTTGGATTTGAAACTAAGCCTTCTACTTCGCATTGATTAGAAGCTAAATCTTGTGTTTGGTATGGATTTGAAGCTAACACGGTTGCTTCGCCTGCATTCGAATTTATATCACGTATAATCGCAAGTATTTGAAGCTCAGTCATCCGTTTCGCATGGATTTGAAGCTAAGCCTTCAACTTCGCATTGATTTGAAGCTAAATCATGTGCTTCGCATGGATTTGAAGCCTACTCGTTTGATTCGGCTGCATTTAAAGCTACATCACTTATATTCGCAACTATTTGAAGCTAAACCATATGTTTCGCATGGATTTGAAGCTAAGCGTCCTACTTCGCGTTGATTTGAAGCTAAACCATTTGTTTCGCATTGATTATAAGGTAAGCCTTTTACTTCGCATTGATTTGAAGCTAAATCATGTGATTGGCATGGATTTGAAGCTAACTCGTTTGTTTCGCCTACATTTGAAGCTTAATCATGTATATGACAAGTATTTGAAGCTAAACCATTTGTTGCGCATGCATTTGAAGATAAACCTTCTACTTCGCATTGATTTGATGCTAACTAGCGCATTTCGCCTGCATTTGAAGCTATATCACTAATATTGCAATTATCTGAAGGTAAATCATTTGTTTCTCATATACTTGAAGCTAAGCCTTCTGCTTCGCATTTATTTGAAGCTAAATTATGTGTTCCGCTTGGATTTTAAGCGAACTCGTTTGTTTCGCGTGCTGTTGAAGCTTAGTCATGTATAAAACAAGTATTTGAAGCTAAACCATTCGTTTCGCATGGATTTGAAGCTAAGCCATCTACTTCGCATCCAGTTGAAGCCAAATCATGTGTTTCGATTGGATTTGAAGCCAACTCGTTTGTTTTGCATGCAGTTGAATCTAAATCATGTATGTCAAAATTATTTGAAGCTAAACCATTTGTTTCGCATGGTTTCGAAGATAAGCCTTCTACTTCGCATGAATTTGAAGCTAAATCATGTGTTTCGCATGGATTTGAAGCTAATTCGATCGTTTCGCATGCATTTGAAGCTAAATCATGTATATCACAAGTATTTGAAGCTAGACCATTTGATTCGCATTGATTTGTAGCTAACTCGTTTGTTTCGCATGCAGTTGCAGCTATATCACTTATATTCGCAAGTATTTGCTGCTAAATCATTCGGTTCGCATGGATTTGAAGCTAAGCCTTCTACTTCGCATTGATTTGAAGATAAATCACGTGTTTCGCATGTATTTGAAGCTAAATCATGTGTTTCGCTTGGATTTGAAGCTAACTCGTTTGTTTCGCATGCAGTTGCAGCTATATCACTTATATTCGCAAGTATTTGCTGCTAAATCATTCGGTTCGCATGGATTTGAAGCTAAGCCTTCTACTTCGCATTGATTTGAAGATAAATCACGTGTTTCGCATGTATTTGAAGCTAAATCATGTGTTTCGCTTGGATTTGAAGCTAACTCGTTTGTTTCGCATGCAGTTGAAGCTAACTCATGTATATCACAAGTATTTGAAGCTAAACCATTTGTTTCGCTAGAATTTGAAGATAAGCCTTCTGCTTCGCATTGATTTGGAGCTAAATCATGTGTTTCGCATGGATTTAAAGCTATCACGTTTCTTTCGCATGCAGTTGAAGCTAAATCATGTATATCACTAGTATTTGAAGCTAAACAATTTGTTTCGCATCGATTCGAAAATCAGCCTTCTATATCGCATTGATTTGTAGCTAAATCAAGTGTTTCTCATGGATTTGAAGCTAACTCGTTTGTTTCGCATGGATTTGAAGCTAACCCGTTTGTTTCGCTTGAATTTGAAGCTAAATCATGTATGTCACAAGTATTTGAAGCTAAACCATTTGTATCGCAAGAATTTGAAGCTAAACCATGTGATTTGCGAGAATTTGAAGCTAAATCATGTGTTTCGCTTTGATTTGAAGCTAACTCGTTTGTTTCGCATGCAGTTGAAGCTGAATCATGTATATCATAAGTATTTGAAGCTAAGCTCTTTGTTTCGCATTGATTTGAACCTAGCTCGTTTGTTTCGCATGCAGTTGCAGCTATATCACTTATATTCGCAAGTATTTGCTGCCAAATCATTCGGTTCGCATGGATTTGAAGCTAAGCCTTCTACTTTGCATTTATTTGAAGATAAATAATGTGTTTCGCTTGGATTTGAAGCTAACTCGTTTGTTTCGCATGCAGTTGCAGCTATATCACTTATATTCGGAAGTATTTGCTGCTAAATCATTCGGTTCGCATGGATTTGAAGCTAAGCCTTCTACTTCGCATTGATTTGAAGATAAATCACGTGTTTCGCATGTATTTGAAGCTAAATCATGTGTTTCGCTTGGATTTGAAGCTAACTCGTTTGTTTCGCATGCAGTTGAAGCTAACTCATGTATATCACAAGTATTTGAAGCTAAACCATTTGTTTCGCTAGAATTTGAAGATAAGCCTTCTGCTTCGCATTGATTTGGAGCTAAATCATGTGTTTCGCATGGATTTAAAGCTATCACGTTTCTTTCGCATGCAGTTGAAGCTAAATCATGTATATCACTAGTATTTGAAGCTAAACCATTTGTTTCGCATCGATTCGATAATCAGCCTTCTATATCGCATTGATTTGAAGCTAAATCAAGTGTTTCTCATGGATTTGAAGCTAACTCGTTTGTTTCGCATGCAGTTGCAGCTATATCACTTATATTCGCAAGTATTTGCTGCTAAATCATTCGGTTAGCATGGATTTGAAGCTAAGCCTTCTACTTCGCATTGATTTGAAGATAAATCACGTGTTTCGCATGTATTTGAAGCTAAATCATGTGTTTCGCTTGGATTTGAAGCTAACTCGTTTGTTTCGCATGCAGTTGAAGCTAACTCATGTATATCACAAGTATTTGAAGCTAAACCATTTGTTTCGCTAGAATTTGAAGATAAGCCTTCTGCTTCGCATTGATTTGGAGCTAAATCATGTGTTTCGCATGGATTTAAAGCTATCACGTTTCTTTCGCATGCAGTTGAAGCTAAATCATGTATATCACTAGTATTTGAAGCTAAACCATTTGTTTCGCATCGATTCGAAAATCAGCCTTCTATATCGCATTGATTTGTAGCTAAATCAAGTGTTTCTCATGGATTTGAAGCTAACTCGTTTGTTTCGCATGGATTTGAAGCTAACTCGTTTGTTTCGCTTGAATTTGAAGCTAAATCATGTATGTCACAAGTATTTGAAGCTAAACCATTTGTATCGCAAGAATTTGAAGCTAAACCATGTGATTTGCGAGAATTTGAAGCTAAATCATGTGTTTCGCTTGGATTTGAAGCTAACTCGTTTGTTTCGCATGCAGTTGAAGCTGAATCATGTATATCATAAGTATTTGAAGCTAAACTCTTTGTTTCGCATTGATTTGAACCTAGCTCGTTTGTTTCGCATGCAGTTGCAGCTATATCACTTATATTCGCAAGTATTTGCTGCCAAATCATTCGGTTCGCATGGATTTGAAGCTAAGCCTTCTACTTTGCATTTATTTGAAGATAAATAATGTGTTTCGCTTGGATTTGAAGCTAACTCGTTTGTTTCGCATGCAGTTGCAGCTATATCACTTATATTCGGAAGTATTTGCTGCTAAATCATTCGGTTCGCATGGATTTGAAGCTAAGCCTTCTACTTCGCATTGATTTGAAGATAAATCACGTGTTTCGCATGTATTTGAAGCTAAATCATGTGTTTCGCTTGGATTTGAAGCTAACTCGTTTGTTTCGCATGCAGTTGAAGCTAACTCATGTATATCACAAGTATTTGAAGCTAAACCATTTGTTTCGCTAGAATTTGAAGATAAGCCTTCTGCTTCGCATTGATTTGGAGCTAAATCATGTGTTTCGCATGGATTTAAAGCTATCACGTTTCTTTCGCATGCAGTTGAAGCTAAATCATGTATATCACTAGTATTTGAAGCTAAACCATTTGTTTCGCATCGATTCGATAATCAGCCTTCTATATCGCATTGATTTGAAGCTAAATCAAGTGTTTCTCATGGATTTGAAGCTAACTCGTTTGTTTCGCATGCAGTTGCAGCTATATCACTTATATTCGCAAGTATTTGCTGCTAAATCATTCGGTTAGCATGGATTTGAAGCTAAGCCTTCTACTTCGCATTGATTTGAAGATAAATCACGTGTTTCGCATGTATTTGAAGCTAAATCATGTGTTTCGCTTGGATTTGAAGCTAACTCGTTTGTTTCGCATGCAGTTGAAGCTAACTCATGTATATCACAAGTATTTGAAGCTAAACCATTTGTTTCGCTAGAATTTGAAGATAAGCCTTCTGCTTCGCATTGATTTGGAGCTAAATCATGTGTTTCGCATGGATTTAAAGCTATCACGTTTCTTTCGCATGCAGTTGAAGCTAAATCATGTATATCACTAGTATTTGAAGCTAAACCATTTGTTTCGCATCGATTCGAAAATCAGCCTTCTATATCGCATTGATTTGTAGCTAAATCAAGTGTTTCTCATGGATTTGAAGCTAACTCGTTTGTTTCGCATGGATTTGAAGCTAACTCGTTTGTTTCGCTTGAATTTGAAGCTAAATCATGTATGTCACAAGTATTTGAAGCTAAACCATTTGTATCGCAAGAATTTGAAGCTAAACCATGTGATTTGCGAGAATTTGAAGCTAAATCATGTGTTTCGCTTGGATTTGAAGCTAACTCGTTTGTTTCGCATGCAGTTGAAGCTGAATCATGTATATCATAAGTATTTGAAGCTAAACTCTTTGTTTCGCATTGATTTGAACCTAGCTCGTTTGTTTCGCATGCAGTTGCAGCTATATCACTTATATTCGCAAGTATTTGCTGCCAAATCATTCGGTTCGCATGGATTTGAAGCTAAGCCTTCTACTTTGCATTTATTTGAAGATAAATAATGTGTTTCGCTTGGATTTGAAGCTAACTCGTTTGTTTCGCATGCAGTTGCAGCTATATCACTTATATTCGGAAGTATTTGCTGCTAAATCATTCGGTTCGCATGGATTTGAAGCTAAGCCTTCTACTTCGCATTGATTTGAAGATAAATCACGTGTTTCGCATGTATTTGAAGCTAAATCATGTGTTTCGCTTGGATTTGAAGCTAACTCGTTTGTTTCGCATGCAGTTGAAGCTAACTCATGTATATCACAAGTATTTGAAGCTAAACCATTTGTTTCGCTAGAATTTGAAGATAAGCCTTCTGCTTCGCATTGATTTGGAGCTAAATCATGTGTTTCGCATGGATTTAAAGCTATCACGTTTCTTTCGCATGCAGTTGAAGCTAAATCATGTATATCACTAGTATTTGAAGCTAAACCATTTGTTTCGCATCGATTCGAAAATCAGCCTTCTATATCGCATTGATTTGTAGCTAAATCAAGTGTTTCTCATGGATTTGAAGCTAACTCGTTTGTTTCGCATGGATTTGAAGCTAACTCGTTTGTTTCGCTTGAATTTGAAGCTAAATCATGTATGTCACAAGTATTTGAAGCTAAACCATTTGTATCGCAAGAATTTGAAGCTAAACCATGTGATTTGCGAGAATTTGAAGCTAAATCATGTGTTTCGCTTTGATTTGAAGCTAACTCGTTTGTTTCGCATGCAGTTGAAGCTGAATCATGTATATCATAAGTATTTGAAGCTAAGCTCTTTGTTTCGCATTGATTTGAACCTAGCTCGTTTGTTTCGCATGCAGTTGCAGCTATATCACTTATATTCGCAAGTATTTGCTGCTAAATCATTCGGTTAGCATGGATTTGAAGCTAAGCCTTCTACTTCGCATTGATTTGAAGATAAATCACGTGTTTCGCATGTATTTGAAGCTAAATCATGTGTTTCGCTTGGATTTGAAGCTAACTCGTTTGTTTCACATGCAGTTGAAGCTAAATCATGTATATCACTAGTATTTGAAGCTAAACCATTTGTTTCGCATCGATTCGAAAATCAGCCTTCTATATCGCATTGATTTGTAGCTAAATCAAGTGTTTCTCATGGATTTGAAGCTAACTCGTTTGTTTCGCATGGATTTGAAGCTAACTCGTTTGTTTCGCTTGAATTTGAAGCTAAATCATGTATGTCACAAGTATTTGAAGCTAAACCATTTGTATCGCAAGAATTTGAAGCTAAACCATGTGATTTGCGAGAATTTGAAGCTAAATCATGTGTTTCGCTTGGATTTGAAGCTAACACGTTTGTTTCGCATGCAGTTGAAGCTGAATCATGTATATCATAAGTATTTGAAGCTAAACTCTTTGTTTCGCATTGATTTGAACCTAGCTCGTTTGTTTCGCATGCAGTTGCAGCTATATCACTTATATTCGCAAGTATTTGCTGCCAAATCATTCGGTTCGCATGGATTTGAAGCTAAGCCTTCTACTTTGCATTTATTTGAAGATAAATAATGTGTTTCGCTTGGATTTGAAGCTAACTCGTTTGTTTCGCATGCAGTTGCAGCTATATCACTTATATTCGGAAGTATTTGCTGCTAAATCATTCGGTTCGCATGGATTTGAAGCTAAGCCTTCTACTTCGCATTGATTTGAAGATAAATCACGTGTTTCGCATGTATTTGAAGCTAAATCATGTGTTTCGCTTGGATTTGAAGCTAACTCGTTTGTTTCGCATGCAGTTGAAGCTAACTCATGTATATCACAAGTATTTGAAGCTAAACTCTTTGTTTCGCATTGATTTGAACCTAGCTCGTTTGTTTCGCATGCAGTTGCAGCTATATCACTTATATTCGCAAGTATTTGCTGCCAAATCATTCGGTTCGCATGGATTTGAAGCTAAGCCTTCTACTTTGCATTTATTTGAAGATAAATAATGTGTTTCGCTTGGATTTGAAGCTAACTCGTTTGTTTCGCATGCAGTTGCAGCTATATCACTTATATTCGGAAGTATTTGCTGCTAAATCATTCGGTTCGCATGGATTTGAAGCTAAGCCTTCTACTTCGCATTGATTTGAAGATAAATCACGTGTTTCGCATGTATTTGAAGCTAAATCATGTGTTTCGCTTGGATTTGAAGCTAACTCGTTTGTTTCGCATGCAGTTGAAGCTAACTCATGTATATCACAAGTATTTGAAGCTAAACCATTTGTTTCGCTAGAATTTGAAGATAAGCCTTCTGCTTCGCATTGATTTGGAGCTAAATCATGTGTTTTGCATGGATTTAAAGCTATCACGTTTCTTTCGCATGCAGTTGAAGCTAAATCATGTATATCACTAGTATTTGAAGCTAAACCATTTGTTTCGCATCGATTCGATAATCAGCCTTCTATATCGCATTGATTTGAAGCTAAATCAAGTGTTTCTCATGGATTTGAAGCTAACTCGTTTGTTTCGCATGGATTTGAAGCTAACTCGTTTGTTTCGCATGAATTTGAAGCTAATTCATGTATGTCACAAGTATTTGAAGCTAAACCATTTGTATCGAAAGAATTTGAAGCTAAACCATGTGATTTGCGAGAATTTGAAGCTAAATCATGTGTTACGCATGGATTTGATGCTAACTCGTTCGTTTCGCATGCAGTTGAAGCTTAATCATGTATAAACAAGTATTTGAAGCTAAACCATTTGTATCGCAAGAATTTGAAGCTAAACCATGTGATTTGCGAGAATTTGAAGCTAAATCATGTGTTTCGCTTGGATTTGAAGCTAACTCGTTTGTTTCGCATGCAGTTGAAGCTAAATCATGTATATAACAAGTATTAGAAGCTAAATCATTTGTGTCGCATGGTTTTGAAGCAAAGCCTTGTACTTCGCATCGATTTGAAGCTAAATCATGCGTTCCGCATGGATTTGAAGCTAACTCGTTTGTTTCGCATGCAGTTGATGCTAAATCATGTATATCACAGGTATTTGAAGCTGAACCATTTGATTCTCATGAATATTAAGCTAAACCATGTGTTTCGCACGAATATTAAGCTAAACCAAATGTTTCACATGAATTTGAAGATAAATCATGTGTTTCACATGTATTTTAATCTGACTCGTTTGTTTCGCCTGCATTTGAAGCTATATCACTTATATCGCAAGTATTTGAAGCTAAACCATTTGTTTCGCATGGATTTGATGCTAAGCCATCTACTTCGCATGAATTTGAAGCTAAATCATGTGTTTGGCTTGGATTTGAAGCTAACTCGTTTGTTTCGCATGCAGTTGCAGCTATATCACTTATATTCGCAAGTATTTGCTGCCAAATCATTCGGTTCGCATGGATTTGAATCTAAGCCTTCTACTTTGCATTTATTTGAAGATAAATAATGTGTTTCGCTTGGATTTGAAGCTAACTCGTTTGTTTCGCATGCAGTTGAAGCTAAATCATGTATATAACAAGTATTAGAAGCTAAATCATTTGTGTCGCATGAATTTGAAGCTAAGCCATCTACTTCGCATTAATTGGAAGCTTAATCATGTGTTTCGCTTGGATTTGAAGCTAACTCGTTTGTATTGCATGCAGTTGACGCTAAATCATGTATATCACAAGTATTTGAAGCAAAACCATTTGTTTCGCAAGAATTTGAAGCTAAGCCTTCTACTTCGCATTGATTTGAAGCTAAATCATGTGTTACGCTTGGATTTGAAACTAAGCCTTCTACTTCGCATTGATTGGAAGCTATATCTTGTGTTTCGCATGGATTTGAAGCTAACACGGTTGTTTTGCCTGCATTCGAAGTTATATCACGTATAATCGCAAGTATTTGAAGCTCAGTCATTCTTTTCGCATGGATTTGAAGCTGAGCCTTCTACTTCGCATTGATTTGAAGCTAAATCATATGTTTCGCTTGGATTTGAAGCTAACTCGTTTGTTTCTCCTGCATTTGAAGCTAAATCATGTTTATCACAAGTATTTGAAGCTGAACCATCTGTTTCGCATGGTTTCGAAGATAAGCATTCTACTTCGCATTGATTTGAAGCTAAATCATGTGATCGACATTGATTTGAAGGTAACTCTTTTGTTTCGCATACAGTTGAAGCTAAATCACGAATATCGCAAGTATTTGAAGCTAAACCATTTGATTCGCATTGATTTGTAGCTAAGTCTTCTACTTTACATGAATTTGAAGCTAAACCATGTGTCGCGCTTGAATTTGTAGCTAACTCGTTTGTTTCGCATGCAGTTGAAGCTAAATAATGTATATTACAAGTATTAGAAGCTAATTCATATGATTCGCATGGATTTGAAGATAAGCCTCCTACTTCGCATTGATTTGAAGCTAACTCGATTGTTTCGCCTACATTTGAAGCTATATCACTTACATTCGCAAGTATTTGACGGTCAATCATTCGTTTCGCATGAATTTGAATCTAAGCCTTCCACTTCGCATTGATTTGAATCTAAATCATGTGATTCACTTGGATTTGACGCTAACCCTTCCACTTCGCATTTATTTGAAGCTAAATCATGAGTTTCGCTTGGATTTGTAGTTAACACGTTTGTTTCACATGCAGTTGAAGCTCAATCATGTATATCACAAGTATTTGAAGCTGAACAATTTGTTTCGCATGAATATTAAGTTAAACCATGTGCAACGCATGAATATGAATCTAAACGATGTGTTTCGCATGAATTTAAAGCTAAATCATTAATATCAAAATTATTTTAAACTAAACCATTTGTTTAGCATGGTTTCGAAGATAAGCCTTCTACTTCGCATGGATTTGAAGCTAACTCTTCTACTTCGCATTGATTTGAAGCTAAATCATGTGTTTCGCTTGGATTTGAAACTAAGCCTTCTACTTCGCATTGATTGGAAGCTAAATCTTGTGTTTGGTATGGATTTGAAGCTAACTCGTTTGTTTCGCCTGCAGTAGGAGCTAAATCATGTATATCACAAGTATTTGAAGCTAAACCATTTGTTTCGCATTGATTTGAAGCTAAGACTTCTACGTCGCACTGATCTGAAGCTAAATCATGTGTTTGGTTTGGATTTGAAAGTAACACGTTAGTTTCGGACGCAGATGAAGCTAAACCAAGTATATCACAAGTATTTGAAGCTGAACCATTTGCTTCTCATGTATTTGAAGCTAATCCTTCTACTTCGCATGGATTTGAATCTAGTTATGTGATTCACATGGATTTGAGGAGAAGCCTTCTACTTCGCTTTGATTTGAAGCTAAACCATGTGTTTCGCTTGGATTTGAAGCAAATTCGTTTGATTCGAATGCAGTTGAAGATAAATAATGTATACTGCAAGTATTTGAAGCTAAACCATTTGTTTCGCATGGATTTGAAGCTAAGCCTTCTACTTCGCATTGATTTGAATTTAAATCATGTGTTACGCTTGAATTTGATGCTCACTCGTTTGTTTCGCCTGCATTTGATGCTATATCACTTATATCGCAAGTATATGAAGCTAAATAATTTGTGTCGCATGGATCTGAAGCTAAGCCTACTACTTCGCATTGATTCGAACCTAAACAATGTGTTTCGCTTGGATTTGAAGCTAACTCGTTTGTTTCGCATGCATTTGAAGCTATATTACTTATATCGCAAGTATTTGAAGCTAAATCATTTGTGTCGCATGGATTTGCAGCTAAGACTTCTATTTCGCATTGTTTTGAATCTAAATCAAACGTTTCGCATGGATTTGAAGCTAACACGGTTGCTTTGCCTGCATTCGAAGTTATATCACGTATAATCGCAAGTATTTGAAACTCATTCATTCGTTTCGCATAGATTTGAAGCTAAGCCTTCTACTTCGCAATGATTTGAAGTTAAATCATATGTTTCGCTTGGATTTGAAGCTAACTCGTTTGTTTCTCCTGCAATTGAAGCTAAATCATGTATATCACAAGTATTTGAAGCTAAACCATCTGTTTCGCATGGTTTCGAAGATATGCCGTCTACGTCGCATTGATTCGAATCTAAATCATGTGATTCGCATTGATTTGAATCTGAATCATGTGATTCACTTGGATTTGATGCTAACCATTCTACTTCGCATTGATTTAAAGCTAAATCATGTGTTTCGCTCGGATTTGAATGTAACACGGTTGTTTCACATGCAGTTGAAGCTCACTCATGTATATCACAAGTATTTGAAGCTGAACAATTTGTTTCGCATGAATATTAATTTAAACCATGTGCTTCGCATGAATATGAATCTAATCGGTGTGTTACGCATGAATTTAAACTAAATCATTTATATCAAAAGTATTTGAAGCTAAACCATTTGTTTCGCATGGTTTCGAAGATATGCCATCTACTTCGCATTGATATGAATCTAAATCATGCGTTTCGCATGTATTCGGAGCTAACTAGTTTGTTTCGCCTGCATTTGAAGCTATATCACTTATATTCGCAAGTATTTGACGGTCTATCATTCGTTTCGCATGAATTTCCAGCTAAGTCTTCTACTTCGCATTGATTTGAAGCTAAATCATGTGTTTCGCTTGGATTTGAAACTAAGCCATCTACTTCGCATTGATTTGAATCTAAATCATGTGTTTCGCATGGATTTGAAGCTAACTCGTTTGTTTCACATGCATTTGAAGCTAAATCACGTATATCACAACTATTTGAATCTAAACTATTTGTTTCGCATGGATTTGAAGCTAAGCCTTCTACTTCGCATTGTTTTGAAGCTAAATCGTATGTTTCGCTTGGATTTGAAGGTAACACGTTTGTTTCACATGCAGTTGAAGCTCAATCAAGTATATCAGAAGTATTTGAAGCTGACCATTTTGTTTCGCATGAATACTAAGTTAAACCATATTTTTCGCATGAGTATTAAGCTAAACCATGTTTTTGTAATGAATTTGAAGCTAAATCATGTGTTTCGCGTGGATTTGAAGCTAACTCGTTTGTTTCGCATGCAGTTGAAGCTAAATCATGTATATCAAAAGTATTGGAAGCCAAACCATTTGATTTGCATGAATTTGAAGCTAAATCATGTGTTTCGCTTGGATTTGAAACTAAGCTTTCTACTACGCATTGATTAGAAGCTAAATCTTGTGTTTCGTATGGATTTGAATCTAACTCGGTTGTTTCACCTACATTCGAAGTTATACCACGTATAATCGCAAGTATTTGAAGCTCAGTCATTCGTATCGCATGGTTTCGAAGATAAGCCATCTACTTCGTATTGATTTTAAGCTAAATCGTGTGTTTCGCATGTATTTGATGCTAACTCGTTTGTTTCGCCTGCATTTGAAGCTAAGTCACTTATATTCGCAAGTATTTGACGGTCAATCATTCGTTTCGCATGAATTTGAAGCTAAGCCTTCTACTTCGCATTGATTTGAAGCTGAACCATGTGTTCTCTCGGATTTGAAGCTAACTCGTTTGTTTCGCATGCAGTTGAAGCTAAATCATGTTTATCACAACTATCTGAATCTAAAACATCTGTTTAGCGAGAATATGAAGCTATGAAGCTAAACCATGTGATTTGCATTAATTCGAAGCTAAATCATTTGTTTCGTTTGGATTTGAAGCTAACTCGTTTGTTTCGTATGCAGTTGAATCTAAATAATGTATATCACATGTATATGAAGCTTCTTCTTCGCATTGATTTTAAGCTAAATCGTGTGTTTCGCATGTATTCAAAGATAACAAGTTTGTTTCGCCTGCATTTGAAGCTATATCACATATATTCGCAAGTATTTGACGGTCAATCATTCATTTCGCATGAATTTGAAGCTAAGCCTTCTACTTCGCTTTGATTTGAGGCTAAATCATGTGTTCTCATGGATTAAAAGCTAACTCGTTTGTTTCGCATGCAGTTGAATCTAAATCATGTTTATCACAAGTATCTGAATCTAAACCATCTGATTAGCGAGAATATGAAGTTATGAAGCTAAACCATGTGATTTGCATTAATTTGAAGCTAAATCTTATGTTTCGCTTGGATTTGTAGCTAACTCGTTTGTTTCGCCAGCAGTTGAAGCTAAATCATGTATATCACAATTATTTGAAGCTGAACCATTTGTTTCTCATGGAGATGAAGCTATGTCTTCTACTGCGCATTGATTTAAAGCTAAATCATGTGTTTCGCTCGGATTTGAATGTAACACGGTTGTTTCACATGCAGTTGAAGCTCACTCATGTATATCACAAGTATTTGAAGCTGAACAATTTGTTTCGCATGAATATTAATTTAAACCATGTGCTTCGCATGAATATGAATCTAATCGGTGTGTTACGCATGAATTTAAACTAAATCATTTATATCAAAAGTATTTGAAGCTAAACCATTTGTTTCGCATGGTTTCGAAGATATGCCATCTACTTCGCATTGATATGAATCTAAATCATGCGTTTCGCATGTATTCGGAGCTAACTAGTTTGTTTCGCCTGCATTTGAAGCTATATCACTTATATTCGCAAGTATTTGACGGTCTATCATTCGTTTCGCATGAATTTCCAGCTAAGTCTTCTACTTCGCATTGATTTGAAGCTAAATCATGTGTTTCGCTTGGATTTGAAACTAAGCCATCTACTTCGCATTGATTTGAATCTAAATCATGTGTTTCGCATGGATTTGAAGCTAACTCGTTTGTTTCACATGCATTTGAAGCTAAATCACGTATATCACAACTATTTGAAGCTAAACTATTTGTTTCGCATGGATTTGAAGCTAAGCCTTCTACTTCGCATTGTTTTGAAGCTAAATCGTATGTTTCGCTTGGATTTGAAGGTAACACGTTTGTTTTACATGCAGTTGAAGCTCAATCAAGTATATCAGAAGTATTTGAAGCTGACCATTTTGTTTCGCATGAATACTAAGTTAAACCATATTTTTCGCATGAGTATTAAGCTAAACCATGTTTTTGTAATGAATTTGAAGCTAAATCATGTGTTTCGCGTGGATTTGAAGCTAACTCGTTTGTTTCGCATGCAGTTGAAGCTAAATCATGTATATCAAAAGTATTGGAAGCCAAACCATTTGATTTGCATGAATTTGAAGCTAAATCATGTGTTTCGCTTGGATTTGAAACTAAGCTTTCTACTACGCATTGATTAGAAGCTAAATCTTGTGTTTCGTATGGATTTGAATCTAACTCGGTTGTTTCACCTACATTCGAAGTTATACCACGTATAATCGCAAGTATTTGAAGCTCAGTCATTCGTATCGCATGGTTTCGAAGATAAGCCATCTACTTCGTATTGATTTTAAGCTAAATCGTGTGTTTCGCATGTATTTGATGCTAACTCGTTTGTTTCGCCTGCATTTGAAGCTAAGTCACTTATATTCGCAAGTATTTGACGGTCAATCATTCGTTTCGCATGAATTTGAAGCTAAGCCTTCTACTTCGCATTGATTTGAAGCTGAACCATGTGTTCTCTCGGATTTGAAGCTAACTCGTTTGTTTCGCATGCAGTTGAAGCTAAATCATGTTTATCACAACTATCTGAATCTAAAACATCTGTTTAGCGAGAATATGAAGCTATGAAGCTAAACCATGTGATTTGCATTAATTCGAAGCTAAATCATTTGTTTCGTTTGGATTTGAAGCTAACTCGTTTGTTTCGTATGCAGTTGAATCTAAATAATGTATATCACATGTATATGAAGCTTCTTCTTCGCATTGATTTTAAGCTAAATCGTGTGTTTCGCATGTATTCAAAGATAACAAGTTTGTTTCGCCTGCATTTGAAGCTATATCACATATATTCGCAAGTATTTGACGGTCAATCATTCATTTCGCATGAATTTGAAGCTAAGCCTTCTACTTCGCTTTGATTTGAGGCTAAATCATGTGTTCTCATGGATTAAAAGCTAACTCGTTTGTTTCGCATGCAGTTGAATCTAAATCATGTTTATCACAAGTATCTGAATCTAAACCATCTGATTAGCGAGAATATGAAGTTATGAAGCTAAACCATGTGATTTGCATTAATTTGAAGCTAAATCTTATGTTTCGCTTGGATTTGTAGCTAACTCGTTTGTTTCGCCAGCAGTTGAAGCTAAATCATGTATATCACAATTATTTGAAGCTGAACCATTTGTTTCTCATGGAGATGAAGCTATGTCTTCTACTGCGCATTGATTTAAAGCTAAATCATGTGTTTCGCTCGGATTTGAATGTAACACGGTTGTTTCACATGCAGTTGAAGCTCACTCATGTATATCACAAGTATTTGAAGCTGAACAATTTGTTTCGCATGAATATTAATTTAAACCATGTGCTTCGCATGAATATGAATCTAATCGGTGTGTTACGCATGAATTTAAACTAAATCATTTATATCAAAAGTATTTGAAGCTAAACCATTTGTTTCGCATGGTTTCGAAGATATGCCATCTACTTCGCATTGATATGAATCTAAATCATGCGTTTCGCATGTATTCGGAGCTAACTAGTTTGTTTCGCCTGCATTTGAAGCTATATCACTTATATTCGCAAGTATTTGACGGTCTATCATTCGTTTCGCATGAATTTCCAGCTAAGTCTTCTACTTCGCATTGATTTGAAGCTAAATCATGTGTTTCGCTTGGATTTGAAACTAAGCCATCTACTTCGCATTGATTTGAATCTAAATCATGTGTTTCGCATGGATTTGAAGCTAACTCGTTTGTTTCACATGCATTTGAAGCTAAATCACGTATATCACAACTATTTGAAGCTAAACTATTTGTTTCGCATGGATTTGAAGCTAAGCCTTCTACTTCGCATTGTTTTGAAGCTAAATCGTATGTTTCGCTTGGATTTGAAGGTAACACGTTTGTTTCACATGCAGTTGAAGCTCAATCAAGTATATCAGAAGTATTTGAAGCTGACCATTTTGTTTCGCATGAATACTAAGTTAAACCATATTTTTCGCATGAGTATTAAGCTAAACCATGTTTTTGTAATGAATTTGAAGCTAAATCATGTGTTTCGCGTGGATTTGAAGCTAACTCGTTTGTTTCGCATGCAGTTGAAGCTAAATCATGTATATCAAAAGTATTGGAAGCCAAACCATTTGATTTGCATGAATTTGAAGCTAAATCATGTGTTTCGCTTGGATTTGAAACTAAGCTTTCTACTACGCATTGATTAGAAGCTAAATCTTGTGTTTCGTATGGATTTGAATCTAACTCGGTTGTTTCACCTACATTCGAAGTTATACCACGTATAATCGCAAGTATTTGAAGCTCAGTCATTCGTATCGCATGGTTTCGAAGATAAGCCATCTACTTCGTATTGATTTTAAGCTAAATCGTGTGTTTCGCATGTATTTGATGCTAACTCGTTTGTTTCGCCTGCATTTGAAGCTAAGTCACTTATATTCGCAAGTATTTGACGGTCAATCATTCGTTTCGCATGAATTTGAAGCTAAGCCTTCTACTTCGCATTGATTTGAAGCTGAACCATGTGTTCTCTCGGATTTGAAGCTAACTCGTTTGTTTCGCATGCAGTTGAAGCTAAATCATGTTTATCACAACTATCTGAATCTAAAACATCTGTTTAGCGAGAATATGAAGCTATGAAGCTAAACCATGTGATTTGCATTAATTCGAAGCTAAATCATTTGTTTCGTTTGGATTTGAAGCTAACTCGTTTGTTTCGTATGCAGTTGAATCTAAATAATGTATATCACATGTATATGAAGCTTCTTCTTCGCATTGATTTTAAGCTAAATCGTGTGTTTCGCATGTATTCAAAGATAACAAGTTTGTTTCGCCTGCATTTGAAGCTATATCACATATATTCGCAAGTATTTGACGGTCAATCATTCATTTCGCATGAATTTGAAGCTAAGCCTTCTACTTCGCTTTGATTTGAGGCTAAATCATGTGTTCTCATGGATTAAAAGCTAACTCGTTTGTTTCGCATGCAGTTGAATCTAAATCATGTTTATCACAAGTATCTGAATCTAAACCATCTGATTAGCGAGAATATGAAGTTATGAAGCTAAACCATGTGATTTGCATTAATTTGAAGCTAAATCTTATGTTTCGCTTGGATTTGTAGCTAACTCGTTTGTTTCGCCAGCAGTTGAAGCTAAATCATGTATATCACAATTATTTGAAGCTGAACCATTTGTTTCTCATGGAGATGAAGCTATGTCTTCTACTGCGCATTGATTTAAAGCTAAATCATGTGTTTCGCTCGGATTTGAATGTAACACGGTTGTTTCACATGCAGTTGAAGCTCACTCATGTATATCTCAAGTATTTGAAGCTGAACAATTTGTTTCGCATGAATATTAATTTAAACCATGTGCTTCGCATGAATATGAATCTAATCGGTGTGTTACGCATGAATTTAAACTAAATCATTTATATCAAAAGTATTTGAAGCTAAACCATTTGTTTCGCATGGTTTCGAAGATATGCCATCTACTTCGCATTGATATGAATCTAAATCATGCGTTTCGCATGTATTCGGAGCTAACTAGTTTGTTTCGCCTGCATTTGAAGCTATATCACTTATATTCGCAAGTATTTGACGGTCTATCATTCGTTTCGCATGAATTTCCAGCTAAGTCTTCTACTTCGCATTGATTTGAAGCTAAATCATGTGTTTCGCTTGGATTTGAAACTAAGCCATCTACTTCGCATTGATTTGAATCTAAATCATGTGTTTCGCATGGATTTGAAGCTAACTCGTTTGTGTCACATGCATTTGAAGCTAAATCACGTATATCACAACTATTTGAAGCTAAACTATTTGTTTCGCATGGATTTGAAGCTAAGCCTTCTACTTCGCATTGTTTTGAAGCTAAATCATATGTTTCGCTTGGATTTGAAGGTAACACGTTTGTTTCACATGCAGTTGAAGCTCAATCAAGTATATCAGAAGTATTTGAAGCTGACCATTTTGTTTCGCATGAATACTAAGTTAAACCATATTTTTCGCATGAGTATTAAGCTAAACCATGTTTTTGTAATGAATTTGAAGCTAAATCATGTGTTTCGCGTGGATTTGAAGCTAACTCGTTTGTTTCGCATGCAGTTGAAGCTAAATCATGTATATCAAAAGTATTGGAAGCCAAACCATTTGATTTGCATGAATTTGAAGCTAAATCATGTGTTTCGCTTGGATTTGGAACTAAGCTTTCTACTACGCATTGATTAGAAGCTAAATCTTGTGTTTCGTATGGATTTGAATCTAACTCGGTTGTTTCACCTACATTCGAAGTTATACCACGTATAATCACAAGTATTTGAAGCTCAGTCATTCGTATCGCATGGTTTCGAAGATAAGCCATCTACTTCGTATTGATTTTAAGCTAAATCGTGTGTTTCGCATGTATTTGATGCTAACTCGTTTGTTTCGCCTGCATTTGACGCTAAGTCACTTATATTCGCAAGTATTTGACGGTCAATCATTCGTTTCGCATGAATTTGAAGCTAAGCCTTCTACTTCGCATTGATTTGAAGCTGAACCATGTGTTCTCTCGGATTTGAAGCTAACTCGTTTGTTTCGCATGCAGTTGAAGCTAAATCATGTTTATCACAACTATCTGAATCTAAAACATCTGTTTAGCGAGAATATGAAGCTATGAAGCTAAACCATGTGATTTGCATTAATTCGAAGCTAAATCATTTGTTTCGTTTGGATTTGAAGCTAACTCGTTTGTTTCGTATGCAGTTGAATCTAAATAATGTATATCACATGTATATGAAGCTTCTTCTTCGCATTGATTTTAAGCTAAATCGTGTGTTTCGCATGTATTCAAAGATAACAAGTTTGTTTCGCCTGCATTTGAAGCTATATCACATATATTCGCAAGTATTTGACGGTCAATCATTCATTTCGCATGAATTTGAAGCTAAGCCTTCTACTTCGCTTTGATTTGAGGCTAAATCATGTGTTCTCATGGATTAAAAGCTAACTCGTTTGTTTCGCATGCAGTTGAATCTAAATCATGTTTATCACAAGTATCTGAATCTAAACCATCTGATTAGCGAGAATATGAAGTTATGAAGCTAAACCATGTGATTTGCATTAATTTGAAGCTAAATCTTATGTTTCGCTTGGATTTGTAGCTAACTCGTTTGTTTCGCCAGCAGTTGAAGCTAAATCATGTATATCACAATTATTTGAAGCTGGACCATTTGTTTCGCATTGATTTGAAGCTAAGTCTTCTACTTCGCATTGATTTGATTCTAAATCATGTGTTTCGCTTGGATTTGAAACTAAGCCTTCTATTCCGCATTGATTTGATGCTAAATCTTGTGTTTCGTATGGATTTGAAGCTAACTCGTTTGTTTCGCATGCAGTTGAATCTAAAACATGTATATCACAAGTATTTGAAGCTAAACCATTTGTTTCACATGTATTTGAATCTAAGCCTCCTACTTCACATTGATTTGAAGTTAAATAATGTGTTACGCTTGGATTTGAAGCTCGCTCGTTTGTTTCGCCTGAATTTGAAGCTATATCACTTATATCGCAAGTATATGAAGCTAAATAATATGTGTCGCATGGATTTGATGCTAAGCCTTCTACTTCGCATTGATTTGAAGCTAAATCATGTGTTTCGCTTGGATTTGGAGCTAACTCGTTTGTTTCGCATACATTTGAAGCTAAATCATGTATATCACAAGTATTTGAAGTAAAAACATTTGATTCGCATGGATTTGAAACAAAGCCTTCTACTTCGCATTGATTTGAAGCTAAGGCTTCTAGTTCGCATTGATTTGAAGCTAAATCATGTGTTCCGCTTGGATTTGAAGCTAATTCGGTTGTTTTCCGAACCGAATCATGTGTTTCGCATGCAGTTGAAGCTAAATCACGAATATCGCAAGTATTTGAAGCTAAACCATTTGATTCGCATTGATTTGTGGCTAAGTCTTCTACTTTGCATGAATTTGAAGCTAAACCATATGTCGCGCTTGAATTTGTAGCTAACTCGTTTGTTTCGCATGCAGTTGAAGCTAAATAATGTATATTACAAGTATTAGAAGCTAATTCATATGATTCGCATGGATTTGAAGATAAGCCTCCTACTTCGCATTGATTTGAAGCTAACTCGATTGTTTCGCCTACATTTGAAGCTATATCACTTATATTCGCAAGTATTTGACGGCCAATCATTCGTTTCGCATGAATTTGAAGCTAAGCCTTCCACTTCGCATTGATTTGAATCTAAATCATGTGATTCACTTGGATTTGATGCTAACCCTTCCACTTCGCATTGATTTGAAGCTAAATCATGAGTTTCGCTTGGATTTGTAGTTAACACGATTGTTTCGCCTGCAGTTGATGCTAAATCATGTGTATCACAGGAATTTGAAGATAAACCACTTGTTTCGCATTGATGTGTAGCTAAGCCTTCTACTTCGCATTGATTTGAAGCTAAATCATGTGTTCCGCATGGATTTGAAGCGAACTTGTCCGTTTCGCCTGCATTTGAAGGTAAATGATTTATATCACAAGTATTTGAAGCTAAACCATTTGTTTCACATAGATTTTAAGCTAAGCCTTCTACTTCGCATTGATTTCAAGCTAAATCATGTGTTTCGTATCGATTTGAAGCTAAGCCTTCTACTTCGCAATGATTTGAAGCTAAATCATGTGTTTCGCTTGGATTTGAAGCTAAATCATGTGATTCGAATTGATTTGAAGCTAACTCGTCTGTTTCGTCTGCATTTGAAGCTATATCACTTATATTCACAAGTATTTGAAGCTAAACCATTCGTTTTGCATGAATTTGAAGCTAAGCGTCCTACTTCGCAATAATTTGAAGCTAAATCGTGTGTTTCGCTTGCATTTGAAGCTAACTCGTTTGTTTCGCATGCAGTTGAAGCTTCATCATGTTTATCACAAGTATCTGAATCTAAACCATCTGTTTCGCATGAATGTTAAGTTAAACCATGTGTTTCGCATGAATTTGAAGCTAAATCATGTGTTTCGCTTGGATTTGAAGCCAGCTCGTCTGTTTCTCATGCAGTTGAAGATAAATCATGTTTATCACAAGAATTTGAAGCTAAACCATTTGTTTTGCATGGATTCGAAGATAAGTCTTCTACTTCGCATTGATTTGAAGCTAAATCATGTGATTCGCATTGATTTGAAGCTAAATCGTTTGTTTCGCCTGCATTTGAAGCTATATCACTTATATTCGCAAGTATTTGAAGCTAAACCATTCGTTTTGCATGGATTTGAAGCTAAGCGTCCTACTTCGCATGAATTGGACGCTAAATCCTGTGCTTCGATTGGATTTGAAGCTAACTCGTCTGTTTCTCATGCAGTTGAAGATAAATCATGTATATCACAAGAATTTGAAGCTAAACCATTTGTTTTGCATGGATTCGAAGATAAGCCTTCTACTTCGCATTGATTTGAAGCTAAATCTTGTGTTTCGTATGGATTTGAAGCTAACTCGGTTGTTTCGCCTGCATTCGAAGTTATATAACTTATAATCGCAAGTATCTGAATCTCAGTCATTTTTTTCGCATGGATTTGAAGCTAAGCCTTCCACTTCGCAATGATTTGAAGCTAAATCATGTGTTTCGCTTCGATTTGAATCTAACTGGTTTGATTTTTCATGCAGACGACGCCAAATCATGTATAAAAAAAGCATTTGAATCTAAATCATGCGTTTCGCATGGATTTGAAGCTAACTCGTTTGTTTCGCATGCAGTATGCAGCTAAATCATGTTTATGAAAAGTATCTGAATCTAAACCACCTGTTTCGCAATGAATATTAAGCAAAACTTTGCGTTTCGCATGAATTTGAAGCTAAACCATTCGTTTTGCATGGATTTGAAATTAAGCGTCCTACTTCGCATGAATTTGAAGCTAAATCGTGTGCTTCGCTTGGATTTGAAGCTAACTCGTTCGTCTCGCATGCTGTTCAAGCTAAATCATGTATATCACAAGTATTTGAAGATAAACCATTAGTTTCGCATGGTTTCGAAGATATGCCTTCTACTTCCCACTGATTTGAAGTTAAATCATGTGTTTCGCATGAATTTGAAGATAATTCGTTTGTTTCGTCTGCATTTGAAGCTATTTCATGTATATCGCAAGTATTTGAATCTAAATCATGTATCTCGCTTGGATTTGAAGCTAAGCCTTCTACTTCGCTTGATTTTGAAGCTAAATTATGTGTTTCACTTGGATTTGAATCTAACTCGTTTGTTTCGTATGCAATTAAAGCTAAATTATGTTTATCACAAGTATCTGAATCTAAACTATCTGTTTCCCATGAATATTAAGCTAAACCATGTGTTTCGCATGAATTTGAAGCTAAGTCTTCTACTTTGCATGAATTTGAAGCTAAACCATGTGTCGCGCTTGAATTTGTAGCCAACTCGTTTGTTTCGCATGCAGTTGAAGCTAAATAATGTATATTACAAGTATTAGAAGCTAATTCATATGATTCGCATGGATTTGAAAATAAGCCTCCTTCTTCGCATTGATTTGAAGCTAACTCCATTGTTTCGCCTACATTTGAAGCTATATCACTTATATTCGCAACTATTTGAAGCTAAACCAATTGTTTTGCATGGTTTCGAAGATAAGTCTTCTACTTCGCATTGATTTGAAGCTAAATCATGTGATTCGAATTGATTTGAAGCTAACTCGTCTGTTTCGTCTGCATTTGAAGCTATATCACTTATATTCACAAGTATTTGAAGCTAAACCATTCGTTTTGCATGAATTTGAAGCTAAGCGTCCTACGTCGCAATAATTTGAAGCTAAATCGTGTGTTTCGCTTGCATTTGAAGCTAACTCGTTTGTTTCGCATGCAGTTGAAGCTTCATCATGTTTATCACAAGTATCTGAATCTAAACCATCTGTTTCGCATGAATGTTAAGTTAAACCATGTGTTTCGCATGAATTTGAAGCTAAATCATGTGTTTCGCTTGGATTTGAAGCCAGCTCGTCTGTTTCTCATGCAGTTGAAGATAAATCATGTATATCACAAGAATTTGAAGCTAAACCATTTGTTTTGCATGGATTCGAAGATAAGTCTTCTACTTCGCATTGATTTGAAGCTAAATCATGTGATTCGCATTGATTTGAAGCTAAATCGTTTGTTTCGCCTGCATTTGAAGCTATATCACTTATATTCGCAAGTATTTGAAGCTAAACCATTCGTTTTGCATGGATTTGAAGCTAAGCGTCCTACTTCGCATGAATTGGACGCTAAATCCTGTGCTTCGATTGGATTTGAAGCTAACTCGTTTGTCTCGCATGCTGTTCAAGCTAAATCATGTATATCACAAGTATTTGAAGCTAAACCATTTGATTCGCATAGGTTTGAAAATAAGCCTACTACTTCTCATTGATTTGAAGCTAAATCATGTCTTTCGCTTGGATTTGAAGCTAACTGGTTTGTTTTTTCATACAGTTGACGCTAAATCATGTATAATACAAGTATTTGAAGCTAAATCGTGTGTTTCGCATGGATTTGAAGCTAAGCGTTCTACTTCGCTTGATTTTGGAGCTCAATCATGTGTTTCGCTTGGATTTGAAGCTAACTCGTATGTTTCGCATGCATTTGAAGCTAAATCATGTATATCACAAGTATTTGAAACTTAATCATTCGGTTCGCATGGATTTGAAGCTAAGCCTTCTACTTCGCATTGATTTGTGACTAAATCATGTGTTCCGCATGGTTTTCAAGATACCTCGTTTGCTTCGCATGCAGTTGAATCTAAATAATGTATTTCACATGTATTTGAAGCTTCTTCTTCGCATTGATTTTAAGACAAATCGTGTGTTTCGCATGTATTCGAAGCTAGCTCGTTTGTTTCGCCTGCATTTGAAGCTATATCAGTTATATTCGCAAGTATTTGACGGTCAATCATTCGTTTCGCATGAATTTGAAGCTAAGCTTACTACTTCGCATTGATATGAAGCTAAATCACGTATTTCGCTTGGATTTGAAGCTAACTCGTTTGTTTAGCATGCATTTGAAGCTATATCACTTATATTCACAAGTATTTGAAGGTCAATCATTCGTTTCGCATGAATTTGAAGCTAAGCCTTCTACTTCGCATTAATTGGAAGCTTAATCATGTGTTTCGCTTGGATTTGAAGCTAACTCGTTTGTATCGCATGCAGTTGACGCTAAATCATGTATATCACAAGTATTTGAAGCAAAACCATTTGATTCGCATGGATTTGAAACTGAGACTTCTACTTCGCATATATTTGAAGCTGAACCATGTGATTCGCGTGGATTTGAAGCAAACTCGTTTGATTCGAATGCAGTTGAAGCTAAATAATGTATACTACAAGTATTTGAAGCTAAACTATTTGTTTCGCATGGATTTGAAGCTAAGCCTTCTACTTCGCACTGATTTGCAACTAAATCATGTGTTTCGCTTGGATTTGAAGCTAACTTGTTTGATTATTCATGCAGATGACGCCAAATCGTGTATAAAAAAAAGTATTTGAAACTAAATCATGCGTTTCGCATGGATTTGAAGCTCAGCATTCTACTTCGCTTGATTTTGAAGCTAAATTATGTGTTTCGCTTGGATTTGAAGCTAACTCGTCTGTTTCGTCTGCATTTGAAGCTATATCACTTATATTCACAAGTATTTGAAGCTAAACCATTCGTTTTGCATGAATTTGAAGCTAAGCCGCCTACTTCGCAATAATTTGAAGCTAAATCGTGTGTTTCGCTTGCATTTGAAGCTAACTCGTTTGTTTCGCATGCAGTTGAAGCTTCATCATGTTTATCACAAGTATCTGAATCTAAACCATCTGTTTCGCATGAATATTAAGCTAAACCATGTGTTTCGGATGAATTTGAATCATAAATCACGTGTTTCGCTTGGATTTGAAGCTAACTCGTATGTTTCGCCTGCAGTTGATGCTAAATCATGTGTATCACAGTAATTTGAAGATAAACCACTTGTTTCGCATTGATGTGAAGCTGAGCCTTCTACTTCGCATTGATTTGAAGCTAAATCATGTGTTCCGCATGGATTTGAAGCTAACTCGTTCGTTTCACCTGCATTTGAAGCTAAATCATGTATATCACAATTATTGTAAGCCAAACCATTTGATTCGCATGTATTTGAAGCTAAGCCTTCCACTTCGCATTGATTTGAAGCTAAATCATGTGTTTCGCTTGTATTTGATGCTAACTCGTTTGTTTCGCATGCAGTTGAAGCTAAATCATGATTACCACAAGTATCTGAATCTAAAACATCTGTTTCGCATGAATATTAAGCTAAACCATGTGTTTCGCATGAATTTGAAACTAAATCACGTGTTTCGCTTGGATTTGAAGCTAACTCGTTTGTTTCGCCAGCAGTTGATGCTAAATCATGTGTATCACAGTAATTTGAAGATAAACCACTTGTTTCGCATGGATTTGAAGCTAAGCTTTCTACTTCGCTTTGATTTGAAGCTAAATCATGTGTTCCGCATGGATTTGAAGCTAACTTGTTTGTTTCGCATGCAGTTGAAGCTAAATCATGTATATCACAAGTATTTGTATCAAAACCATTTGTTTCGCATGGATTTGAAGCTAAGCCTTCTACTTCGCATTGATTTGACGCTAAATCATGTGTTTCGCACGGATTTGAGGCTAACTCCTTTGTTTCGCAGGCAGTTGAAGCTAAGTCATGTATATCACAAGTTTTTGAAGCTAAACCATTAGTTTCGCATGGTTTCGAAGATATGCCTCCTACTTCGCACTGATTTGAAGTTAAATCATGTGTTTCGCCTGAATTTGAAGATAACTCGTTTGTTTCGTCTGCATTTGAAGCTATTTCATCTATATCGCAAGTATTTGAATCTAAATCATGTGTTTCGCTCGGATTTGAAGCTAAGCCTTCTACTTCGCATTGATTTGAAGCTAAATCATGCGTTTGGAACGTATTCGAAGCTAACTCGTTTGTTTCGCCTGCATTGGAAGCTATATCACTTATATTCGCATGTATTTGAAGGTCAATCATTCGTTCTACTTCGCATTGATTTGAAGCTAAATCATGTGCTTCGCATGGATGTGAAGCTAACTCGTATGTTTCGCATGCCGTTGATGCTTAATCATGTATATCACAAGTATTTGAAGCTGAACCATTTGATTCTCGTGAAAATTAAGCTAAACCATGTGTTTCGCATGGATTTGAAGCTAAGGCTTCTAGTTCGCATTGATTTGAAGCTAAATCATGTGTTTCGCTTGGATTTGAAGCTAATTCGGTTATTTTGGATGCAGTTGAAGCTAAATCATGTATATCACAAGTATTTGAAGCTGAACAATTTGTTTCGCATGAATATTAAGTTAAACCATGTGTTTCGCATGAGTATTAAGCTAAACCATGTGATTCGCGTTGATTTGAAGCTAAATCATGTGCTTCGCATGGATTTGAAGCTAACTCGTTTGTTTCGCATACATTTGAAGCTAAATCGCGTATATCACAACTATTTGAAGCTAAACTACTTGTTTCGCATGGATTCGATGATCAGCCTTCTATTTCGCATAGATTTGAAGCTAAATCATGTATATCACAAGTATTTGTAGCAAAACCATGTGTTTCGCATGGATTTGAAGCTAAGCCTTCTACTTCGCTTTGATTTGAAGCTAAATCATGTGTTCCGCATGGATTTGAAGCTAACTTGTTTGTTTCGCATGCAGTTGAAGCTAAATCATGTATATCACAAGTATTTGTATCAAAACCATTTGTTTCGCATGGATTTGAAGCTAAGCCTTCTACTTCGCATTGATTTGAAGTTAAATAGTGTGCTTCGCATGGATTTGAAGCTAACTCGTTTGTTTCGCATGCCGTTGATGCTAAATCATGTATATCACAAGTATTTGAAGCTGAACCATTTGATTCTCGTGAAAATTAAGCTAAACCATGTGTTTCGCTTGGATTTGAAGCTAATCCTTCTACTTCGCATTGATTTGAAGCTAAATCATGTGTTTCGCTTGGATTTGGAGCTAACTCGTTTGTTTCGCATACATTTGAAGCTAAATCATGTATATCACAAGTATTTGAAGCCAAACATTTGATTCGCATGGATTTGAAACAAAGCCTTCTACTTCGCATTGATTTGAAGCTAAATCATGTTTTTCGCTTGGATTTGAAACTAAGCCTTCTACTTCGCATTGAATTGAAGCTAAATCATGTGTTTCGCATGAATTTGAATCTAACTCGTTTGTTTTGCTTGTATTCGAAGCTATATCTCTTACATTCGCAAATATTTGAATTTCAATCATCCGTTTCGCATGGATTTGAAACTAAGCCTTCTACTTCGCATTGATTGGAAGCTAAAACTTGTGTTTTGGTATGGATTTGAAGATAACTCGTTTGTTTCGCCTGCATTCGAAGTTATATCACGTATAATCGCAAGTATTTGAAGCTCAGTCATCCGTTTCGCATGGATTTGATGCTAAGCCTTCTACTTCGCATTGATTTGAAGCTAAATCATATGTTTCGCTTGGATTTGAAGCTAAGCCTTCTACTTCGCATTGATATTTGAAGCTAAAATCATGTGTTTCGCATGAATTTGAATCTAACTCGTTTGTTTTGCTTGCATTCGAAGCTATATCTCTTACATTCGCAAGTATTTGAAGTTCAATCATTCGTTTCGCAAGGATTTGAAACTAAGGCTTCTAGTTCGCATTGATTTGAAGCTAAATCATGTGTTTCGCTTGGATTTGAAGCTAATTCGGTTATTTTGAATGCAGTTGAAGCTAAATCATGTATATCACAAGTATTTGAAGCTGAACAATTTGTTTCGCATGAATATTAAGTTAAACCATGTGTTTCGCATGAGTATTAAGCTAAACCATGTGATTCGCATTGATTTGAAGCTAAATCATGTGCTTCGCATGGATTTGAAGCTAACTCGTTTGTTTCGCATACATTTGAAGCTAAATCACGTATATCACAACTATTTGAAGCTAAACTATTTGTTTCGCATGGATTCGATGATCAGCCTTCTATTTCGCATAGATTTGAAGCTAAATCATGTGTTTCGCATGAATTTGAATCTAACTCGTTTGTTTTGCTTGCATTCGAAGCTATATATCTTACATTCGCAAGTATTTGAAGTTCAATCATTCGTTTCGCATGGATTTGAAGCTAAGCCTTCTACTTCGCATTGATTTGAAGCTAAATCATGTGCTTCGCATGGATGTGAAGCTAACTCGTATGTTTCGCATGCCGTTGATGCTTAATCATGTATATCACAAGTATTTGAAGCTGAACCATTTGATTCTCGTGAAAATTAAGCTAAACCATGTGTTACGCATGGATTTGAAGCTAAGGCTTCTAGTTCGCATTGATTTGAAGCTAAATCATGTGTTTCGCTTGGATTTGAAGCTAATTCGGTTATTTTGGATGCAGTTGAAGCTAAATCATGTATATCACAAGTATTTGAAGCTGAACAATTTGTTTCGCATGAATATTAAGTTAAACCATGTGTTTCGCATGAGTATTAAGCTAAACCATGTGATTCGCATTGATTTGAAGCTAAATCATGTGCTTCGCATGGATTTGAAGCTAACTCGTTTGTTTCGCATACATTTGAAGCTAAATCACGTATATCACAACTATTTGAAGCTAAACTATTTGTTTCGCATGGATTCGATGATCAGCCTTCTATTTCGCATAGATTTGATGCTAAATCATGTATATCACAAGTATTTGTAGCAAAACCATGTGTTTCGCATGGATTTGAAGCTAAGCCTTCTACTTCGCTTTGATTTGAAGCTAAATCATGTGTTTCGCATGAATTTGAATCTAACTCGTTTGTTTTGCTTGTATTCGAAGCAATATCTCTTACATTCGCAAATATTTGAATTTCAATCATCCGTTTCGCATGGATTTGAAACTAAGCCTTCTACTTCGCATTGATTGGAAGCTAAAACTTGTGTTTGGTATGGATTTGAAGATAACTTGTTTGTTTCGCCTGCATTCGAAGTTATATCACGTATAATCGCAAGTATTTGAAGCTCAGTCATCCGTTTCGCATGGATTTGATGCTAAGCCTTCTACTTCGCATTGATTTGAAGCTAAATCATGTGTTCCGCATGGATTTGAAGCTAACTTGTTTGTTTCGCATGCAGTTGAAGCTAAATCATGTATATCACAAGTATTTGTATCAAAACCATTTGTTTCGCATGGATTTGAAGCTAAGCCTTCTACTTCGCATTGATTTGAAGTTAAATCGTGTGCTTCGCATGGATTTGAAGCTAACTCGTTTGTTTCGAATGCCGTTGATGCTAAATCATGTATATCACAAGTATTTGAAGCTGAACCATTTGATTCTCGTGAAAATTAAGCTAAACCATGTGTTTCGCGTGGATTTGAAGCTAATCCTTCTACTTCGCATTGATTTGAAGCTAAATCATGTGTTTCGCTTGGATTTGGAGCTAACTCGTTTGTTTCGCATACATTTGAAGCTAAATCATGTATATCACAAGTATTTGAAGCCAAACCATTTGATTCGCATGGATTTGAAACAAAGCCTTCTACTTCGCATTGATTTGAAGCTAAATCATGTTTTTCGCTTGGATTTGAAACTAAGCCTTCTACTTCGCATTGAATTGAAGCTAAATCATGTGTTTCGCATGAATTTGAATCTAACTCGTTTGTTTTGCTTGTATTCGAAGCTATATCTCTTACATTCGCAAATATTTGAATTTCAATCATCCGTTTCGCATGGATTTGAAACTAAGCCTTCTACTTCGCATTGATTTAAAGCTAAATCATATGTTTCGCTTAGATTTGAAGCTAAGCCTTCTACTTCGCATTGATTTGAAGCTAAATCATGTGTTTCGCATGAATTTGAATCTAACTCGTTTGTTTTGCTTGCATTCGAAGCTATATCTCTTACATTCGCAAGTATTTGAAGTTCAATCATTCGTTTCGCATGGATTTGAAACTAAGGCTTCTAGTTCGCATTGATTTGAAGCTAAATCATGTGTTTCGCTTGGATTTGAAGCTAATTCGGTTATTTTGAATGCAGTTGAAGCTAAATCATGTATATCACAAGTATTTGAAGCTGAACAATTTGTTTCGCATGAATATTAAGTTAAACCATGTGTTTCGCATGAGTATTAAGCTAAACCATGTGATTCGCATTGATTTGAAGCTAAATCATGTGCTTCGCATGGATTTGAAGCTAACTCGTTTGTTTCGCATACATTTGAAGCTAAATCACGTATATCACAACTATTTGAAGCTGAACCATTTGATTCTCGTGAAAATTAAGCTAAACCATGTGTTTCGCATGGATTTGAAGCTAAGGCTTCTAGTTCGCATTGATTTGAAGCTAAATCATGTGTTTCGCTTGGATTTGAAGCTAATTCGGTTATTTTGGATGCAGTTGAAGCTAAATCATGTATATCACAAGTATTTGAAGCTGAACAATTTGTTTCGCATGAATATTAAGTTAAACCATGTGTTTCGCATGAGTATTAAGCTAAACCATGTGATTCGCATTGATTTGAAGCTAAATCATGTGCTTCGCATGGATTTGAAGCTAACTCGTTTGTTTCGCATACATTTGAAGCTAAATCACGTATATCACAACTATTTGAAGCTAAACTATTTGTTTCGCATGGATTCGATGATCAGCCTTCTATTTCGCATAGATTTGAAGCTAAATCATGTATATCACAAGTATTTGTAGCAAAACCATGTGTTTCGCATGGATTTGAAGCTAAGCCTTCTACTTCGCTTTGATTTGAAGCTAAATAATGTGTTCCGCATGGATTTGAAGCTAACTTGTTTGTTTCGCATGCAGTTGAAGCTAAATCATGTATATCACAAGTATTTGTATCAAAACCATTTGTTTCGCATGGATTTGAAGCTAAGCCTTCTACTTCGCATTGATTTGAAGTTAAATCGTGTGCTTCGCATGGATTTGAAGCTAACTCGTTTGTTTCGCATGCCGTTGATGCTAAATCATGTATATCGCAAGTATTTGAAGCTGAACCATTTGATTCTCGTGAAAATTAAGCTAAACCATGTGTTTCGCTTGGATTTGAAGCTAATCCTTCTACTTCGCATTGATTTGAAGCTAAATCATGTGTTTCGCTTGGATTTGGAGCTAACTCGTTTGTTTCGCATACATTTGAAGCTAAATCATGTATATCACAAGTATTTGAAGCCAAACCATTTGATTCGCATGGATTTGAAACAAAGCCTTCTACTTCGCATTGATTTGAAGCTAAATCATGTTTTTCGCTTGGATTTGAAACTAAGCCTTCTACTTCGCATTGAATTGAAGCTAAATCATGTGTTTCGCATGAATTTGAATCTAACTCGTTTGTTTTGCTTGTATTCGAAGCTATATCTCTTACATTCGCAAATATTTGAATTTCAATCATCCGTTTCGCATGGATTTGAAACTAAGCCTTCTACTTCGCATTGATTGGAAGCTAAAACTTGTGTTTGGTATGGATTTGAAGATAACTTGTTTGTTTCGCCTGCATTCGAAGTTATATCACGTATAATCGCAAGTATTTGAAGCTCAGTCATCCGTTTCGCATGGATTTGATGCTAAGCCTTCTACTTCGCATTGATTTGAAGCTAAATCATATGTTTCGCTTGGATTTGAAGCTAAGCCTTCTACTTCGCATTGATTTGAAGCTAAATCATGTGTTTCGCATGAATTTGAATCTAACTCGTTTGTTTTGCTTGCATTCGAAGCTATATCTCTTACATTCGCAAGTATTTGAAGTTCAATCATTCGTTTCGCATGGATTTGAAACTAAGGCTTCTAGTTCGCATTGATTTGAAGCTAAATCATGTGTTTCGCTTGGATTTGAAGCTAATTCGGTTATTTTGAATGCAGTTGAAGCTAAATCATGTATATCACAAGTATTTGAAGCTGAACAATTTGTTTCGCATGAATATTAAGTTAAACCATGTGTTTCGCATGAGTATTAAGCTAAACCATGTGATTCGCATTGATTTGAAGATAAATCATGTGCTTCGCATGGATTTGAAGCTAACTCGTTTGTTTCGCATACATTTGAAGCTAAATCACGTATATCACAACTATTTGAAGCTAAACTATTTGTTTCGCATGGATTCGATGATCAGCCTTCTATTTCGCATAGATTTGAAGCTAAATCATGTGTTTCGCATGAATTTGAATCTAACTCGTTTGTTTTGCTTGCATTCGAAGCTATATATCTTACATTCGCAAGTATTTGAAGTTCAATCATTCGTTTCGCATGGATTTGAAGCTAAGCCTTCTACTTCGCATTGATTTGAAGCTAAATCATGTGCTTCGCATGGATGTGAAGCTAACTCGTTTGTTTCGCATGCCGTTGATGCTAAATCATGTATATCACAAGTATTTGAAGCTGAACCATTTGATTCTCGTGAAAATTAAGCTAAACCATGTGTTTCGCTTGGATTTGAAGCTAAGCCTTCTACTTCGCATTGATTTGAAGCTAAATCATGTGTTTCGCTTGGATTTGGAGCTAACTCGTTTGTTTCGCATACATTTGAAGCTAAATCATGTATATCACAAGTATTTGAAGCAAAACCATTTGATTCGCATGGATTTGAAACAAAGCCTTCTACTTCGCATTGATTTGAAGCTAAATCATGTTTTTCGCTTGGATTTGAAACTAAGCCTTCTACTTCGCATTGAATTGAAGCTAAATCATATGTTTCGCTTGGATTTGAAGGTAACACGTTTGTTTCACTTGCAGTTGAAGCTCAATCATGTATATCACAAGTATTTGAAGCTGAACAATTTGTTTCGCATGAATACTAAGTTAAACCATGTGTTCCGCATGAGTATTAAGCTAAACCATGTGATTCGCATTGATTTGAAGCTAAATCATGAGCTTCGCATGGATTTGAAGCTAACTCGTTTGTTTCGCATACATTTGAAGCTAAATCACGTATATCACAACTATTTGAAGCTAAACTATTTGTTTCGCATGGATTCGATGATCAGCCTTCTATTTCGCATAGATTTGAAGCTAAATCATGTGTTCCGCATGGATTTGAAGCTAACTTGTTTGTTTCGCATGCAGTTGAAGCTAAATCATGTATATCACAAGTATTTGTATCAAAACCATTTGTTTCGCATGGATTTAAAGCTAAGCCTTCCACTTCGCATTGATTTGAAGCTAAATCATGTGCTTCGCATGGATGTGAAGCTAACTCGTTTGTTTCGCATGCATTCGAAGTTATATCACGTATAATCGCAAGTATTTGAAGCTCAGTAATCCGTTTCGCATGGATTTGAAGCTAAGCCTTCTACCTCGCATTGATTTGAAGCTAAATCATATGTTTCGCTTGGATTTGAAGGTAACACGTTTGTTTCACTTGCAGTTGAAGCTCAATCATGTATATCACAAGTATTTGAAGCTGAACCATTTGATTCTCGTGAAAATTAAGCTAAACCATGTGTTTCGCTTGGATTTGAAGCTAAGCCTTCTACTTCGCATTGATTTGAAGCTAAATCATGTGTTAGGCTTGGATTTGAAACTAAGCCTTCTACTTCTCATTGATTGGAAGCTAAAACTTGTGTTTGGTATGGATTTGAAGCTAACTCGTTTGTTTCGCCTGCATTCGAAGTTATATCACGTATAATCGCAAGTATTTGAAGCTCAGTAATCCGTTTCGCATGGATTTGAAGCTAAGCCTTCTACCTCGCATTGATTTGAAGCTAAATCATATGTTTCGCTTGGATTTGAAGGTAACACGTTTGTTTCACTTGCAGTTGAAGCTCAATCATGTATATCACAAGTATTTGAAGCGAACCATTTGATTCTCGTGAAAATTAAGCTAAACCATATGTTTCGCTTGGATTTGAAGCTAAGCCTTCTACTTCGCATTGATTTGAAGCTAAATCATGTGTTTCGCTTGGATTTGGAGCTATCTCGTTTGTTTCGCATACATTTGAAGCTAAATCATGTATATCACAAGTAATAGAACCAATACCATTTGATTCGCATGGATTTGAAACAAAGCCTTCTACTTCGCATTGATTTGAAGCTAAATCATGTTTTTCGCTTGGATTTGAAACTAAGCCTTCTACTTCGCATTGAATTGAAGCTAAATCATTTGTTTCGCATGAATTTGAATCTAACTCGTTTGTTTTGCTTGCATTCGAAGCTATATCTCTTACATTCGCAAGTATTTGAAGTTCAATCATTCGTTTCGCATGGATTTGAAGCTAAGGCTTCTAGTTCACATTGATTTGAAGCTAAATCATGTGTTTCGCTTGGATTTGAAGCTAATTCGGTTATTTTGGATGCAGTTGAAGCTAAATCATGTATATCACAAGTATTTGAAGCTGAACGATTTGTTTCGCATGAATATTAAGTTAAACCATGTGTTTCGCATGAGTATTAAGCTAAACCATGTGATTCGCATTGATTTGAAGCTAAATCATGTGCTTCGCATGGATTTGAAGCTAACTCGTTTGTTTCGCATACATTTGAAGCTAAATCACGTATATCACAACTATTTGAAGCTAAACTATTTGTTTCGCATGGATTCGATGATCAGCCTTCTATTTCGCATAGATTTGAAGCGAAATCATGTATATCACAAGTATTTGTAGCAAAACCATGTGTTTCGCATGCAGTTGAAGCTAAATCATGTATATCACAAGTATTTGTATCAAAACCATTTGTTTCGCATGGATTTGAAGCTAAGCCTTCTACTTCGCATTGATTTGAAGTTAAATCGTGTGCTTCGCATGGATTTGAAGCTAACTCGTTTGTTTCACATGCCGTTGATGCTAAATCATGTATATCACAAGTATTTGAAGCTGAACCATTGATTCTCGTGAAAATTAAGCTAAACCATGTGTTTCGCTTGGATTTGAAGCTAATCCTTCTACTTCGCATTGATTTGAAGCTAAATCATGTGTTTCGCTTGGATTTGGAGCTAACTCGTTTGTTTCGCATACATTTGAAGCTAAATCATGTATATCACAAGTATTTGAAGCAAAACCATTTGATTCGCATGGATTTGAAACAAAGCCTTCTACTTCGCATTGATTTGAAGCTAAATCACGTTTTTCGCTTGGATTTGAAACTAAGCCTTCTACTTCGCATTGAATTGAAGCTAAATCATGTGTTTCGCATGAATTTGAATCTAACTCGTTTGTTTTGCTTGAATTCGAAGCTATATCTCTTACATTCGCAAATATTGAATTTCAATCATCCGTTTCGCATGGATTTGAAACTAAGCCTTCTACTTCGCATTGATTGGAAGCTAAAACTTGTGTTTGGTATGTATTTGAAGATAACTCGTTTGTTTCGCGTGCATTCGAAGTTATATCACGTATAATCGCAAGTATTTGAAGCTCAGTCATCCGTTTCGCATGAATTTGAAGCTAAGCCTTCTACTTCGCATTGATTTGAAGCTAAATCATGTGTTCCGCATGGATTTGAAGCTAACTTGTTTATTCGCATGCAGTTGAAGCTAAATCATGTATATCACAAGTATTTGTATCAAAACCATTTGTTTCGCATGGATTTGAAGCTAAGCCTTCTACTTCGCATTGATTTGAAGTTAAATCGTGTGCTTCGCATGGATTTGAAGCTAACTAGTTTGTTTCACATGCCGTTGATGCTAAATCATGTATATCAACAAGTATTTGAAGCTGAACCATTTGATTCTCGTGAAAATTAAGCTAAACCATGTGTTTCGCTTGGATTTGACGCTAAGCCTTCTACTTCGCATTGATTTGAAGCTAAATCATGTGTTAGGCTTGGATTTGAAACTAAGCCTTCTACTTCTCATTGGTTGGAAGCTAAAACTTGTGTTTGGTATGGATTTGAAGCTAACTCGTTTGTTTCGCCTGCATTCGAAGTTATATCACGTATAATCGCAAGTATTGAAGCTCAGTCATCCGTTTCGCATGGATTTGAAGCTAAGCCTTCTACTTCGCATTGATTTGAAGCTAAACCATATGTTTCGCTTGGATTTGAAGCTAAGCCTTCTACTTCGCATTGATTGAAGCTAATTCATGTGTTTCGCTTGGATTTGGAGCTATCTCGTTTGTTTCCCATACATTTGAAGCTAAATCATGTATATCACAAGTAATAGAACCAAAACCATTTGATTCGCATGGATTTGAAACAAAGCCTTCTACTTCGCATTGATTTGAAGCTAAATCATGTTTTTCGCTTGGATTTGAAACTAAGCCTTCTACTTCGCATTGAATTGAAGCTAAATCATTTGTTTCGCATGAATTTGAATCTAACTCGTTTGTTTTGCCTGCATTCGAAGCTATATCTCTTACATTCGCAAGTATTTGAAGTTCAATCATTCGTTTCGCATGGATTTGAAGCTAAGGCTTCTAGTTCGCATTGATTGAAGCTAAATCATGTGTTTCGCTGGATTTGAAGCTAATTCGGTTATTTTGGATGCAGTTGAAGCTAAATCATGTATATCACAAGTATTTGAAGCTGAACAATTTGTTTCGCATGAATATTAAGTTAAACCATGTGTTTCGCATGAGTATTAAGCTAAACCATGTGATTCGCATTGATTTGAAGCTAAATCATGTGCTTCGCATGGATTTGAAGCTAACTCGTTTGTTTCGCATACATTTGAAGCTAAATCACGTATATCACAACTATTTGAAGCTAAACTATTTGTTTCGCATGGATTCGATGATCAGCCTTCTATTTCGCATAGATTTGAAGCTAAATCATGTATATCACAAGTATTTGTAGCAAAACCATGTGTTTCGCATGGATTTGAAGCTAAGCCTTCTACTTCGCTTTGATTTGAAGCTAAATCGTGTGCTTCGCATGGATTTGAAGCTAACTCGTTTGTTTCACATGCCGTTGATGCTAAATCATGTATATCACAAGTATTTGAAGCTGAACCATTTGATTCTCGTGAAAATTAAGCTAAACCATGTGTTTCGCTTGGATTTGAAGCTAATCCTTCTACTTCGCATTGATTTGAAGCTAAATCATGTGTTTCGCTTGGATTTGGAGCTAACTCGTTTGTTCGCATACATTTGAAGCTAAATCACTGTATATCACAAGTATTTGAAGCAAAACCATTTGATTCGCATGGATTTGAAACAAAGCCTTCTACTTCGCATTGATTTGAAGCTAAATCATGTTTTTCGCTTGGATTTGAAACTAAGCCTTCTACTTCGCATTGAATTGAAGCTAAATCATGTGTTTCGCATGAATTTGGATCTAACTCGTTTGTTTTGCTTGAATTCGAAGCTATATCTCTTACATTCGCAAATATTTGAATTTCAATCATCCGTTTCGCATGGATTTGAAACTAAGCCTTCTACTTTCGCATTGATTGAAGCTCAAACTTGTGTTTGGTATGGATTTGAAGATAACTCGTTTGTTTCGCCTGCATTCGAAGTTATATCACGTATAATCGCAAGTATTTGAAGCTCAGTCATCCGTTTCGCATGGATTTGATGCTAAGCCTTCTACTTCGCATTGATTTGAAGCTAAATCATATGTTTCGCTTGGATTTGAAGCTAAGCCTTCTACTTCGCATTGATTTGAAGCTAAATCATGTATATCACAAGTATTTGAAGCAAAACCATTTGATTCGCATGGATTTGAAACAAAGCCTTCTACTTCGCATTGATTTGAAGCTAAATCATGTTTTTCGCTTGGATTTGAAACTAAGCCTTCTACTTCGCATTGAATTGAAGCTAAATCATGTGTTTCGCATGGATTTGAAGCTAACTCGTTTGGTTCGCATGCCGTTGATGCTAAATCATGTATATCACAAGTATTTGTAGCAAAACCATTTGTTTCGCATGGATTTGAAGCTAAGCCTTCTACTTCGCATTGATTTGAAGATAAATCATGCGTTTCGCATGGATTTGAAACTAAGCCTTCTACTTCGCATTGATTTGAAGCTAAATCATGTGTTTCGCTTGGATTTGAAACTAAGCCTTCTACTTCGCATTGAATTGAAGCTAAATCATGTGTTTCGCATGGATTTGAAGTTAACTCGTTTGTTTCGCATGCCGTTGATGCTAAATCATGTATATCACAAGTATTTGTAGCAAAACCATTTGTTTCGCATGGATTTGAAGCTAAGCCTTCTACTTCGCTTTGATTTGAAGCTAAATCATGTGTTTCGCATGGATTTGAAGCTAACTTGTTTGTTTCGCATGCAGTTGAAGCTAAATCATGTATATCACAAGTATTTGTATCAAAACCATTTGTTTCGCATGGATTTGATGCTAAGCCTTCTACTTCGCATTGATTTGAAGATAAGTCATGCGTTTCGCATGGATTTGAAGCTAACTCGTTTGTTTCGCATGCAGTTGATGCTAAACCATGTATATCACAAGTATTTGAAGCTGAACCATTTGATTCTCGTGAAAATTAAGCTAAACCATGTGTTTCGCTTGGATTTGAAGCTAAGCCTTCTACTTCGCATTGATTTGAAGCTAAATCATGTGTTAGGCTTGGATTTGAAACTAAGCCTTCTACTTCTCATTGATTGGAAGCTAAAACTTGTGTTTGGTATGGATTTGAAGCTAACTCGTTTGTTTCGCCTGCATTCGAAGTTATATCACGTATAATCGCAAGTATTTGAAGCTCAGTCATCCGTTTCGCATGGATTTGAAGCTAAGCCTTCTACCTCGCATTGATTTAAAGCTAAATCATATGTTTCGCTTGGATTTGAAGGTAACACGTTTGTTTCACTTGCAGTTGAAGCTCAATCATGTATATCACAAGTATTTGAAGCTGAACCATTTGATTCTCGTGAAAATTTAGCTAAACCATATGTTTCGCTTGGATTTGAAGCTAAGCCTTCTACTTCGCATTGATTTGAAGCTAAATCATGTGTTTCGCTTGGATTTGGAGCTATCTCGTTTGTTTCGCATACATTTGAAGCTAAATCACGTATATCACAAGTAATAGAACCAATACCATTTGATTCGCATGGATTTGAAAGAAAGCCTTCTACTTCGCATTGATTTGAAGCTAAATCATGTTTTTCGCTTGGATTTGAAACTAAGCCTTCTACTTCGCATTGAATTGAAGCTAAATCATTTGTTTCGCATGAATTTGAATCTAACTCGTTTGTCTTGCTTGCATTCGAAGCTATATCTCTTACATTCGCAAGTATTTGAAGTTCAATCATTCGTTTCGCATGGATTTGAAGCTAAGGCTTCTAGTTCGCATTGATTTGAAGCTAAATCATGTGTTTCGCTTGGATTTGAAGCTAATTCGGTTATTTTGGATGCAGTTGAAGCTAAATCATGTATATCACAAGTATTTGAAGCTGAACGATTTGTTTCGCATGAATATTAAGTTAAACCATGTGTTTCGCATGAGTATTAAGCTAAACCATGTGATTCGCATTGATTTGAAGCTAAATCATGTGCTTCGCATGGATTTGAAGCTAACTCGTTTGTTTCGCATACATTTGAAGCTAAATCGCGTATATCACAACTATTTGAAGCTAAACTATTTGTTTCGCATGGATTCGATGATCAGCCTTCTATTTCGCATAGATTTGAAGCTAAATCATGTATATCACAAGTATTTGTAGCAAAACCATGTGTTTCGCATGGATTTGAAGCTAAGCCTTCTACTTCGCTTTGATTTGAAGCTAAATCATGTGTTCCGCATGGATTTGAAGCTAACTTGTTTGTTTCGCATGCAGTTGAATCTAAATCATGTATATCACAAGTATTTGTATCAAAACCATTTGTTTCGCATGGATTTGAAGCTAAGCCTTCTACTTCGCATTGATTTGAAGATAAATCATGCGTTTCGCATGGATTTGAAACTAAGCCTTCTACTTCGCATTGATTTGAAGCTAAATCATGTGTTTCGCTTGGATTTGAAACTAAGCCTTCTACTTCGCATTGATTTGAAGCTAAATCATGTGTTTCGCTTGGATTTGAAACTAAGCCTTCTACTTCGCATTGATTGGAAGCTAAATCTTGTGTTTGGTATGGATTTGATGCTAACTCGGTTGTTTCGCCTGCATTCGAAGTTATATCACGTATAATCTCAAGTATTTGAAGCCCAGTCATCCGTTTCGCATGGATTTGAAACAAAGCCTTCTACTTCGCATTGATTTGAAGCTAAATCATGTTTTTCGCTTGGATTTGAAGCTAACTCGATTGTTTCGAATGCAGTTGATGATAAATCATGTATATCACAAGTATTTGAAACTGACCCATTTGATTCTCGTGAAAATTAAGCCAAACCATGTGTTTCGCTTGGATTTGAAGCTAAGCCTTCTACTTCGCATTGATTTGAAACTAAATCATGTGTTTCGCATGGATTTGAAGCTAACTTGTTTGTTTCGCATGCAGTTGAAGCTAAATCATGTATATCACAAGTATTTGTATCAAAACCATTTGTTTCGCATGGATTTGATGCTAAGCCTTCTACTTCGCACTGATTTGAAGATAAATCATGCGTTTCGCATGGATTTGAAGCTAACTCATTTGTTTCGCATGCAGTTGATGCTAAACCATGTATATCACAAGTATTTGAAGCTGAACCATTTGATTCTCGTGAAAATTAAGCTAAACCATGTGTTTCGCTTGGATTTGAAGCTAAGCCTTCTACTTCGCATTGATTTGAAGCTAAATCATGTGTTAGGCTTGGATTTGAAACTAAGCCTTCTACTTCTCATTGATTGGAAGCTAAAACTTGTGTTTGGTATGGATTTGAAGCTAACTCGTTTGTTTCGCCTGCATTCGAAGTTATATCACGTATAATCGCAAGTATTTGAAGCCCAGTCATTCGTTTCGCATGGATTTGAAACAAAGCCTTCTACTTCGCATTGATTTGAAGCTAAATCATGTTTTTCGCTTGGATTTGAAGCTAACTCGATTGTTTCGAATGCAGTTGATTATAAATCATGTATATCACAAGTATTTGAAACTGACCCATTTGATTCTCGTGAAAATTAAGCCAAACCATGTGTTTCGCTTGGATTTGAAGCTAAGCCTTCTACTTCGCATTGATTGGAAGCTAAATCATGTGTTTCGCATGGATTTGGAGCTAACTCGTTTGTTTCGCATACATTTGAAGCTAAATCATGTATATCACAAGTATTTGAAGCAAAACCATTTGATTCGCATGGATTTGAAACAAAGCCTTCTACTTCGCATTGATTTGAAGCTAAATCATGTTTTTCGCTTGGATTTGAAACTAAGCCTTCTACTTCCCATTGAATTGAAGCTAAATCATGTGTTTCGCATGAATTTGAATCTAACTCGTTTGTTTTGCTTGCATTCGAAGCTATATCTCTTACATTCGCAAGTATTTGAAGTTCAATCATTCGTTTCGCATGGATTTGAAGCTAAGGCTTCTAGTTCGCATTGATTTGAAGCTAAATCATGTGTTTCGCTTGGATTTGAAGCTAATTCGGTTATTTCGGATGCAGTTGAAGCTAAATCATGTATATCACAAGTATTTGAAGCTGAACAATTTGTTTCGCATGAATATTAAGTTAAACCATGTGTTTCGCATGAGTATTAAGCTAAACCATGTGATTCGCATTGATTTGAAGCTAAATCATGTGCTTCGCATGGATTTGAAGCTAACTCGTTTGTTTCGCATACATTTGAAGCTAAATCACGTATATCACAACTATTTGAAGCTAAACTATTTGTTTCGCATGGATTCGATGATCAGCCTTCTATTTCGCATAGATTTGAAGCTAAATCATGTATATCACAAGTATTTGTAGCAAAACAATTTGTTTCGCATGGATTTGAAGCTAAGCCTTCTACTTAGCTTTGATTTGAAGCTAAATCATGTGTTCCGCATGGATTTGAAGCTAACTTGTTTGTTTCGCATGCAGTTGAAGCTAAATCATGTATATCACAAGTATTTGTAACAAAACCATTTGTTTCGCATGGATTTGAAGCTAAGCCTTCTACTTCGCATTGATTTGAAGATAAATCATGCGTTTCGCATGGATTTGAAACTAAGCCTTCTACTTCGCATTGATTGGAAGCTAAATCTTGTGTTTGCTATGGATTTGAAGCTAACTCGGTTGTTTCGCCTGCATTCGAAGTTATATCACGTATAATCGCAAGTATTTGAAGCACAGTCATCCGTTTCACATGGATTTGAAGCTAAGCCTTCTACTTCGCATTGATTTGAAGAGAAATCATGCGTTTCGCATGGATTTGAAGCTAACTCGTTTGTTTCGCATGCCGTTGATGCTAAATCATGTATATCACAAGTATTTGAAGCTGAACCATTTTATTCTCGTGAAAATTAAGCTAAACCATGTGTTTCGCTTGGATTTGAAGCTAAGCCTTCTACTTCGCTTTGATTTGAAGCTAGATCATGTGTTTCTCTTGCATTTGAAGCTAACTCGTTTGTTTCGCCTGCATTTGAAGCTTAATCATGTATATGACAAGTATTTGAAGCTAAACCATTTGTTGCGCATGCATTTGAAGATAAACCTTCTACTTCGCATTGATTTGATGCTAACTAGCGCATTTCGCCTGCATTTGAAGCTATATCACTAATATTGCAATTATCTGAAGGTAAATCATTTGTTTCTCATATACTTGAAGCTAAGCCTTCTGCTTCGCATTTATTTGAAGCTAAATCATGTGTTCCGCTTGGATTTTAAGCGAACTCGTTTGTTTCGCATGCTGTTGAAGCTTAGTCATGTATAAAACAAGTATATGAAGCTAAACCATTCGTTTCGCATGGATTTGAAGCTAAGCCATCTACTTCGCATGCAGTTGAAGCCAAATCATGTGTTTCGATTGGATTTGAAGCCAACTCGTTTGTTTTGCATGCAGTTGAAACTAAATCATGTATGTCAAAATTATTTGAAGCTAAACCATTTGTTTCGCATGGTTTCGAAGATAAGCCTTCTACTTCGCATGAATTTGAAGCTAAATCATGTGTTTCGCATGGATTTGAAGCTAATTCGATCGTTTCGCATGCATTTGAAGCTAAATCATGTATATCACAAGTATTTGAAGCTAAACCATTTGATTCGAATTGATTTGTAGCTAACTCGTTTGTTTCGCCTGCATTTGAAGCTATATCACTTATATCACAAGTATTTGAAGCTAAATCATTTCTTTCGCATGGATTTCAAGCTAAGACTTCTATTTCGCATTGATTTGAATCTAAATCATGCTTTTCGCATGTATTCGAATCTAACTCGTTTATTTCGCCTGCATTTGAAGCTATATCACTTATATTCGCAAGTATTTGAAGGTCAATCAATCGTTTCGCATGGTTTCGAAGATAAGCATTCTACTTCGCATTGATTTGAAGCTAAATCATGTGATCGACATTGATTTGAAGGTAACTCTTTTGTTTCGCATGCAGTTGAAGCTAAATCACGAATATCGCAAGTATTTGAAGCTAAACCATTTGATTCGCATGGATTGGAGAATCAGCCTCCTATTTCGCATTGATTTGAAGTTAAATCATGAGTTTCCCATGGATTTGAAGCTAACTCGTTTGTTTCGCATGGATTTGAAGCTGACTCATTTGTTTTGCATGCAGTTGAAGCAAAATCATGTATATCACAGGTATTTGTAGCAAAACCATTTGTTTCGCATGGATTTGAAGCTAAGCCTTCTACTTCGCTTTGATTTGAAGCTAAATCATGTGTTTCGCATGGATTCGAAGATCAGCCTTCCACTTCGCATTGATTTGAAGCTAAATCAAGTGTTTCTCTTGGATTTGAAGCTAACTCGTTTGTTTCCCATACAGTTGAAGCTAAATCATGTATATCACAAGTAATAGAAGCTAAACCATTTGTTTCGCATTGATTTAGAGCTAAGCCTTCTACTTCGCATTGATTTGAAGTTAAATAATGTGTTACGCTAGGATTTGAAGCTCACTCGTTTGTTTCTCCTGCATTTGAAGCTATATCACTTATATCGCAACTATTTGAAGCTAAATCATTTGTGTCGCATGGATTCGAATCTCAGCCTTCTATTTCGCATTGATTTGAAGCTAAATCATGTGTTTCTCATGGATTTAAAGCTAACACGTTTGTTTCGCATATAGTTGAAGCTAAATCGTGTATATCACAAGTATTTGAAGCTAAACAATTTGTTTCGCATGGATTCGAAGATCAGTCTTCTACTTCGCATTGATTTGAAGCTAATTCATGTATTTCGCTTGGATTTGAAACTAAGCCTTCTACTTCGCATTGATTGGAAGCTAAATCTTGTGTTTGGTATGGATTTGAAGCTAACTCGGTTGTTTCGCCTGCATTCGAAGTTATATCACGTATAATCGCAAGTATTTGAAGCCCAGTCATCCGTTTCGCATGGATTTGAAGCTAAGCCTTCTACTTCGCATTGATTTGAATCCTAATCATGTGTTTCGCTCGGATTTGAAGCTAACTCATTTGTTTCTCCTGCATTTGAACCAATATCACTTATATTCGCCAGTATTTGCAGATAAATCATTCGTTTCTCATGGATTTGTATCTAAGCCCCCAACTTCGTATTGATTTGAAGCTGAACCATGTATTCTCTTGTATTTGAGGCCAACTCGTTTGTTTCGCCTGCAGTAGAAGCTAAATCATGTATATCACAAGTATTTGAAGCTAAACCTATTGTTTCGCATTGATTTGTAGCTAAGACTTCTACGTCGCACTGATTTGAAGCTAAATCATGTGTTTGGTTTGGATTTGAAGGTAACAAGTTAGCTTCGCACGCAGATGAAGCTTAACCAAGTATATCACAAGTATTTTAAGCTGAACCATTTGATTCGCATGAATATTAAGCTAAACCATGTGTTTCGCACGAATATTAAGCTAAACCATGTGTTTCGCATGAATTTGCAGCTAAATGATGTGTTTCACATGGATTTGAAGCTAACTCGTTTGTTTCGCCTGCATTCGAAGTTATATCACGTATAATCGCAAGTATTTGAAGCCCAGTCATCCGTTTCGCATGGATTGGAAGCTAAGCCTTCTACTTCGCATTGATTTGAAGCTAAATCATGTGTTTCGCATGTATTTGAAGCTATCTCGTTTGTTTCGCCTGCATTTGAAGCTATATCACTTATATTCGCAAGTATTTGAAGGTCAATCATTCGTTTCGCATGAATTTGAAGCTAAGCCTTCTACTTCGCATTGATTTGAAGATAAATCATGCGTTTCGCATGGATTTGAAGCTAACTCGTTTGTTTCGCATGCAGTTGATGCTAAATCATGTATATCACAAGTATTTGAAGCTGAACCATTTGATTCTCGTGAAAATTAAGCTATACCATGTGTTTTGCTTGGATTTGAAGCTAAGCCTTCTACTTCGCATTGATTTGAAGCTAAATCATGTGTTAGGCTTGGATTTTAAACTAAGCCTTCTACTTCGCATTGATTTGAAGCTAAATCATGTGTTTCGCTTGGATTTGAAACTAAGCCTTCTACTTCGCATTGATTGGAAGCTAAATCTTGTGTTTGGTATGGATTTGAAGCTAACTCGGTTGTTTCGCCTGCATTCGAAGTTATATCACGTATAATCGCAAGTATTTGAAGCCCAGTCATCCGTTTCGCATGGATTTGAAGCTAAGCCTTCTACTTCGCATTGATTTGAATCCTAATCATGTGTTTCGCTCGGATTTGAAGCTAACTCATTTGTTTCTCCTGCATTTGAACCAATATCACTTATATTCGCCAGTATTTGCAGATAAATTATTCGTTTCTCTTGGATTTGTATCTAAGCCCCCAACTTCGTATTGATTTGAAGCTGAACCATGTATTCGCTTGTATTTGAGGCCAACTCGTTTGTTTCGCCTGCAGTAGAAGCTAAATCATGTATATCACAAGTATTTGAAGCTAAACCTATTGTTTCGCATTGATTTGTAGCTAAGACTTCTACGTCGCACTGATTTGAAGCTAAATCATGTGTTTGGTTTGGATTTGAAGGCAACACGATAGTTTCGCACGCAGATGAAGCTAAACCAAGTATATCACAAGTATTTGAAGCTGAACCATTTGATTCGCATGAATATTAAGCTAAACCATGTGTTTCGCACGAATATTAAGCTAAACCATGTGTTTCGCATGAATTTGCAGCTAAATGATGTGTTTCACATGGATTTGAAGCTAACTCGTTTGTTTCGCCTGCATTCGAAGTTATATCACGTATAATCGCAAGTATTTGAAGCCCAGTCATCCGTTTCGCATGGATTGGAAGCTAAGCCTTCTACTTCGCATTGATTTGAAGCTAAATCATGTGTTTCGCATGTATTTGAAGCTATCTCGTTTGTTTCGCCTGCATTTGAAGCTATATCACTTATATTCGCAAGTATTTGAAGGTCAATCATTCGTTTCGCATGAATTTGAAGCTAAGCCTTCTACTTCGCATTGATTTGAAGATAAATCATGCGTTTCGCATGGATTTGAAGCTAACTCGTTTGTTTCGCATGCAGTTGATGCTAAATCATGTATATCACAAGTATTTGAAGCTGAACCATTTGATTCTCGTGAAAATTAAGCTATACCATGTGTTTTGCTTGGATTTGAAGCTAAGCCTTCTACTTCGCATTGATTTGAAGCTAAATCATGTGTTAGGCTTGGATTTTAAACTAAGCCTTCTACTTCGCATTGATTTGAAGCTAAATCATGTGTTTCGCTTGGATTTGAAACTAAGCCTTCTACTTCGCATTGATTGGAAGCTAAATCTTGTGTTTGGTATGGATTTGAAGCTAACTCGGTTGTTTCGCCTGCATTCGAAGTTATATCACGTATAATCGCAAGTATTTGAAGCCCAGTCATCCGTTTCGCATGGATTTGAAGCTAAGCCTTCTACTTCGCATTGATTTGAATCCTAATCATGTGTTTCGCTCGGATTTGAAGCTAACTCATTTGTTTCTCCTGCATTTGAACCAATATCACTTATATTCGCCAGTATTTGCAGATAAATTATTCGTTTCTCTTGGATTTGTATCTAAGCCCCCAACTTCGTATTGATTTGAAGCTGAACCATGTATTCGCTTGTATTTGAGGCCAACTCGTTTGTTTCGCCTGCAGTAGAAGCTAAATCATGTATATCACAAGTATTTGAAGCTAAACCTATTGTTTCGCATTGATTTGTAGCTAAGACTTCTACGTCGCACTGATTTGAAGCTAAATCATGTGTTTGGTTTGGATTTGAAGGCAACACGATAGTTTCGCACGCAGATGAAGCTAAACCAAGTATATCACAAGTATTTGAAGCTGAACCATTTGATTCGCATGAATATTAAGCTAAACCATGTGTTTCGCACGAATATTAAGCTAAACCATGTGTTTCGCATGAATTTGCAGCTAAATGATGTGTTTCACATGGATTTGAAGCTAACTCGTTTGTTTCGCCTGCATTTGAAGCTATATTACTTATATCGCAAGTATTTGAAGCTAAATCATTTGTGTCGCATGGATTTGCAGCTAAGACTTCTATTTCGCATTGATTTGAACCTAAATCAACCGTTTCGCATGTATTTGAAGCTATCACGTTTGTTTCGCCTGTATTTGAAGCTATATCACATATATTCGCAAGTATTTGAAGGTCAATCATTCGTTTCGCATGAATTTGAAGCTAAGCCTTCTACTTCGCATTGATTTGAAGCTAAATCATGTGTTTCGCTTGGATTTGAAGCTAAGCCTTCTACTTCGCATTGATTTGAAGCTAAATCATGTGTTTCGCTTGGATTTGAAACTGAGCCTTCTACTTCGCATTGATTGGAAGCTAAATCTTGTGTTTGGTATGGATTTGAAGCTAACACGGTTGTTTCGCCTACATTCGAAGTTATATCACGTATAATCGCAAGTATTTGAAGCTCAGTCATCCGTTTCGCATGGATTTGAAGCTAAGCCTTCTACTTCGCATTGATTTGAAGCTAAATCATATGTTTCGCTTGGATTTGAAGGTAACACGTTTGTTTCACTTGCAGTTGAAGCTAAATCATGTATATCACAAGTATTTGTATCCAAACCATTTGTTTCGCATGGATTTGAAGCTAAGCCATCTACTTCGCATTGATTTGAAGATAAATCATGCGCTTCGCATGGATTTGAAGCTAACTCGTTTGTTTCGCATGCAGTTGATGCTAAATCACGTATATCACAAGTATATGAAGCTAAACTATTTGTTTCGCATGGATTCGATTATCAGCCTTCTATTTCGCATAGATTTGAAGCTAAATCATGTATATCACAAGTATTTGTAGCAAAACCATTTGTTTCGCATGTATTTGGAGCTAAGCCTTCTACTTCGCATTGATTTGAAGCTAAATCATGTGTTTCGCATCGATTTGAAGCTAACTGGTTTGTTTCGCCAGCAGTTGAAGCTATATCATTTATATTCGCAAGTATTTGAAGCAAAACTATTTGTTTTGTATGGATTTGAAGCTAAACCTTCACATTCGCATTGATTTGAAGCTAAATCATTTGTTTCGCTTTGGTTTGAAGATAACTCGTTTGTTTCGCACGCAGTTGAAGCTTCATCATGTTTATCGCAAGTATCTGAATCTAAACCATCTGTTTCGCATGAATATTAAGCTAAACCATGTGTTTCGCATGAATTTGAAGCTAAATCATGTATATCACAAGTATTTAAAGCTAAACCATTTGATTCGCATGGGTTTGAAAATAAGCCTTCTACTTCGCATTAATTTGAAGCTACATCATGTAATTCGAATGGATTTGAAGATAACTCGTTTGTTTCGCCTGCATTTGAAACTATATCACTTATATTCGCAAGTATTTGAATCTTAATCATTCGCTTCGCATGGATTTGCAGCTAAGCCTTCTACTTCGCATTGATTTGAAGCTAAATCATGTGTTTAGCATGGATTTGTAGCTAACTGGTTTTTTTAGCATGCAGTTGAAGCCAAATCAAATGGTTTGTTTCGCGTTGATTTGAAACTAATGCTTCTACTTCGCATTGATTTGAAGTAAAATCATGTGTTTCCCATGGGTGTGAATCTAAATCGACTGTTTCGCATGTAGCTGAAGAGAAATCATGTATATCACAAGTATTTGAAGCAAAACCATTTGCTTCACATGGATTTGAAGATAAGCCTTTTACTTCGCACTGATTTGAAGCTAAACAATTTGTTTCGCATGGATTTGATGCTAAACCTTCTACTTGGCATTGATTTGAATCTAAATCATGTGTTTCGCATGGATTTGAAGCTAACTCGTTTGTTTCCCATGGATTTGAAGCTAACTCGTTTCTATCGCATGGATTTAAAGCTAACTCGTTTGTTTCGCATGCTGTTGAAGCTAAATGTAGTATATCACAAGTATTTGAAGCTAAACCATTTGTTTCGCATGGTTTCGAAAATCAGCCTTCTATTTCGCATTGATTTGAAGCTAAATCATGTGTTTCGCATGGATTTAAAGCTAACACGTTTGTTTCGCATATAATTGAAGCTAAATCATGTACATCACAAGTATTTGAAGCTAAACCATTTGTTTCGCATGGATTGGAGAAGCAGCCTCCTATTTCGCATTGATTTGAAGCTAAATCATGAGTTTCCCATGGATTTGAAGCTAACTCGTTTGTTTCGCATGGATTTGAAGCTGACTCATTTGTTTTGCATGCAGTTGAAGCAAAATCATGTATATCACAGGTATTTGAAGCTAAACCATTTGATTGGCATGGATTTGAAGCTAACTCGTTTCTAACGCATGGATTTAAAGCTAACTGGTTTGTTTCGCATTCAGTTGAAGCTAAATCATGTATATCACAAGTACTTGAAGCTGAACCATTTGTTTCTCATTAGTTTTGAAGCTAAGCCTTCTACTTCGGATTGATTTGAAGCTAAATCAAGTGTTTCGCATGGATTTGAAGTTAACTCGTTAGTTTCGCATGCAGTTGAAGCAAAATCATGTATATCACAAGTATTTGAAGCTAAACCATTTGATTCTCATGGATTTGGAGCTAAGCCTTCTACTTCGCATTGATTTGGAGCTAAATCATGTGTTTCTCATAGATTTAAAGCTAACACGTTTGTTTCGCATATAGTTGAAGCTAAATCGTGTATATCACAAGTATTTGAAGCTGAACCATTTGTTTTGCATGAATATTAAGCTAAAGCATGTGTTTCGAACGTATTTGAAGCTGAGTTATGTGTTTCGCTTGGATTGGAAGCTAAATCGTTTGTTTCTCCTGAATTTGAAGCTATATCACTTATATTCGCAAGTATTTGAAGCTAAAACGTTCGTTTCGCATGATTTTGAATCTATGTGTTCTACTTCGAATGAATTTGAAGCTAAATCATGTGTTTCGCTTGGATTTGAAGCTAACTCGATAGTTTCGCCTGCATTTGAAGCTATATCACTTATATCGCAATTATCTGAAGATAAATCATTTGTTTCTCATGTATTTGAAGCTAAGCCTTCTACTTCGCATTGATTTGAAGCTAAGCCTTCTTCTTCGCATTGATTTGATGCTAAATCGTGTGTTTCGCATGCATTTGAACCTATCTCGTTTGTTTCGCATGTAGTTGAAGCTAAATCATGTATATCACAAGCATTTGAAGCTAAAACATTTGTTTTGGATGGATTTGAATATTAGCATTCTACTTCGCATTGATTTAATGCTAAATCATGTGTATCGAATGGATTTGAAGCTAAGTCGTTTGTTTAGCCTGCATTTCACGATATATCATGTATATCACAAGTATCTGAATCTAAACCATCTGTTTCGCAAGAATATGAAGCTATGAAGATGATCCATGCGTTTCGCATGAATATGGAGCTAAATCATGTGTTTCGTATGGATTTGAAGCTAAGCCTTCTACTTCGCATTGATTTCGAGCTAAATCATGTGTTTCGCATGGATTTAAAGCTAACACGTTTGTTTCGCATGCAGTTGAAGCTAAATCATGTACATCACAAGTATTTGAAGCTAAACCATTTGTTTCGCATGGATTGGAGAATCAGCCTCCTATTTCGCATTGATTTGAAGCTAAATAATGTGTTTCGCTTGGATTTGAAGCTAACTCGATTGTTTCGAATGCAGTTGATGCTAAATCATGTATATCACAAGTATTTAAAGCTAAACCATTTGATTCGCATGGGTTTGAAAATAAGCCTTCTACTTCGCATTAATTTGAAGCTACATCATGTAATTCGAATGGATTTGAAGATAACTCGTTTGTTTCGCCTGCATTTGAAACTATATCACTTATATTCGCAAGTATTTGAATCTTAATCATTCGCTTCGCATGGATTTGCAGCTAAGCCTTCTACTTCGCATTGATTTGAAGCTAAATCATGTGTTTAGCATGGATTTGTAGCTAACTGGTTTTTTTAGCATGCAGTTGAAGCCAAATCAAATGGTTTGTTTCGCGTTGATTTGAAACTAATGCTTCTACTTCGCATTGATTTGAAGTAAAATCATGTGTTTCCCATGGGTGTGAATCTAAATCGACTGTTTCGCATGTAGCTGAAGAGAAATCATGTATATCACAAGTATTTGAAGCAAAACCATTTGCTTCACATGGATTTGAAGATAAGCCTTTTACTTCGCACTGATTTGAAGCTAAACAATTTGTTTCGCATGGATTTGATGCTAAACCTTCTACTTGGCATTGATTTGAATCTAAATCATGTGTTTCGCATGGATTTGAAGCTAACTCGTTTGTTTCCCATGGATTTGAAGCTAACTCGTTTCTATCGCATGGATTTAAAGCTAACTCGTTTGTTTCGCATGCTGTTGAAGCTAAATGTAGTATATCACAAGTATTTGAAGCTAAACCATTTGTTTCGCATGGTTTCGAAAATCAGCCTTCTATTTCGCATTGATTTGAAGCTAAATCATGTGTTTCGCATGGATTTAAAGCTAACACGTTTGTTTCGCATATAATTGAAGCTAAATCATGTACATCACAAGTATTTGAAGCTAAACCATTTGTTTCGCATGGATTGGAGAAGCAGCCTCCTATTTCGCATTGATTTGAAGCTAAATCATGAGTTTCCCATGGATTTGAAGCTATCTCGTTTGTTTCGCATGGATTTGAAGCTGACTCATTTGTTTTGCATGCAGTTGAAGCAAAATCATGTATATCACAGGTATTTGAAGCTAAACCATTTGATTGGCATGGATTTGAAGCTAACTCGTTTCTAACGCATGGATTTAAAGCTAACTGGTTTGTTTCGCATTCAGTTGAAGCTAAATCATGTATATCACAAGTACTTGAAGCTGAACCATTTGTTTCTCATTAGTTTTGAAGCTAAG